>NC_041228.1:69519698-69525155 GCF_002837175.3 Physeter macrocephalus
TCCGGAGCCTGTGCTCCGCAACGGGAGAGGCCACAACGGTGAGAGGCCCGCGTACCACACACACACAAAAAAAATTATCTTTTGAGATAAATACCAGTAACCACTTAGATGTTAGTAACTTTGAGGAAATCAGTATGGCTAGGTCTGTGGGGTGTGGTGGGGGATGAATTTCCCATTGAAGAGCCTTTAATAACAGCTTTCTTAGAAAGGCTTCTTTGATTATGAAATCGAGTCAGGTATAGTATTGTGGGATCTTAGAACTGGCAGAGACCTTGAAGGTCATTTTTTCTAGCCTGCTCCACAACCCCCTTGACAGAGGCTAGTTTGAGGCAGCTCCTTTCAATTTCCATGGTTCTAACTGTAGAAAGTTCTTAGAAAGTAATATGGAATCAAATTCTATTTTCCACAAACTTGTGCCCATTGGTCTACTTCCACCTTTCATAATTTCACAGAATAAAGCTGAACTCCTTGGCTTATTTTATCTTATAGCAGTTTATATATTATCCTTATCTGCATTTAAAAATGTTATGTATGAATGCATCTTCCAGTGTAATATTGAGAACTGAATTCAGTCTTATAAATGTGGCCTGTATTGAGAACAGTGGAGTATCCTTGACTTGGATACTTATCTGACTCTCAGAGCTTCCTAAGATTGCCTTTACTTACTGTCTCTTATTAATTTAGAGTTTAAACATTCTGGCCTTTTTTTTTTTTTTTTTAAGGAAACTTGTAAACTCCATTTCTACTGTTCCATATGCATGCTGTTTATTTTATATTAAAATTCATACTTCATTCCCTTTTTAAGTTATATTGTAATTAAGCACGGTGGTTTATACTTTGTGTTTTATATGCAGAAATGATATGAATTAGTCTGATCTGCATCCCAATAAATAAACTGTAGAACAAGACAAAGTCAAATGTAGAGTTCTGTTAGCTACCTCTAGAATTCTTTCACTAGCTTGATATCCGGTACTTAAACTCTGGTTATGTTTGTTCAGTCAGCTAGGAGTCAGCCTAACATTGCTCTGTTTTGTTCTCAGGGATGCCTCCAGAGACTATGTGTGCAGCCTTGCTGAAATTAAAGTGTCCGGTGTCTGTGACATTCTCCTGGTCTTATATACTAGCAGCCTAAGTCCAAACTCTACAGTTGTCAAATCTACACCACTGATTTTTTTTTCCTTCTGGAAATTGTGACCATTTCTACTTTTCCATAATTTTTTTTTCCGACAAAAGGTCTCACATATTTATTACTGAGCCAAACCACTAATGCAGAAGCACAAAGAGAAAAATCATTTTCCCAATAAGACACACCCAGCTGTTCAGATAGTAGTGATGTTCTCAGAGTGATATGGTAAGATGCAAGTGACCTTGACACAGCATAAATATGTGTGCCACTTCATACGCGAGGCTCCTTATAGACCCAGCTTGGTTCTTCTCCACTGTCTTCTCTTGGAGTTGTACCTGATTTTATTACCAGTTTTCATTCGAATCCATTGGGGAATGGGACGATTCTGCTTTCGTTTCTTGGCCGGGAATCACTTGATCCTGAAAGTCTTGTGAGAAGACATGGCGAGGAGCAAATTCCCATAATTTTTTAAATACTGTGAACAGTCGTTCAATAAGCAAATCTCTGAGTTCTTTTAATATCATAAAATGTAGTTTTCTGGACCAGAAGACTTGAATGTTTGTAAAACGTCAGCGTGTTTTTATTATTGAATACTTCCTTCATACCAAGACTAATCACATGTTCATTGCCATTAATTACTTACTCTCCAACAGAAAACTTAATTCAGAACTCTAAATCAGTATGACACAAAGGTCTTAATTAAGTGGTAAAACTCCCATGTTACCATAGTTTTAAAATAATTTTTGTTACTTATCAAGGATTAATTTTTTGGTCAGTTTCATATCTCTTGAAATTCATAACATTTGAAAAATAATAAGCTCCGATATGTGGTTTTTAGTAAAAGAAATAAAAAACCCGCCCGGATTTACTATTTGGTATTAAAATTGGCTGGAATTCAAAATGATAAAAGCACAGTTGGAAGGTTTAGACTATAGTATTCACATTTTTCTATTATAAATTTGGTTATAATTTCCAACAGACACTACATTTGTATAAAGAACTCTGGGATAGGCTCTTCTTGTCAACAGGCTTCCAAAATTATAGACACTGATGTCAATGCAGATGAGGTTAGCCTAATTTGGTCAAGAGAAGGGCATGCTGAGTCTCTATATGGATTGCTAAAGGCTATTGCCAAGATTGACAGGTGTCCTGTGACTGGCAAAGAGCCCCAGGGATAAAATTTGCGCTTGGATTACTTCTCTTAAGACACAGTGATCAAAGCTGTACCTTTTTCTTCTATTGATCATGCTCCTAAAATAGTGAGATTTGCTTTTAATGTCTTCTCTTGGAGTTGTACCTGATTTTATTACCAGTTTTCATTCGAATCCATTGGGGAATGGGACGATTCTGCTTTCGTTTCTTGGCCGGGAATCACTTGATCCTGAAAGTCTTGTGAGAAGACATGGCGAGGAGCAAATTCCCATAATTTTTTAAATACTGTGAACAGTCGTTCAATAAGCAAATCTCTGAGTTCTTTTAATATCATAAAATGTAGTTTTCTGGACCAGAAGACTTGAATGTTTGTAAAACGTCAGCGTGTTTTTATTATTGAATACTTCCTTCATACCAAGACTAATCACATGTTCATTGCCATTAATTACTTACTCTCCAACAGAAAACTTAATTCAGAACTCTAAATCAGTATGACACAAAGGTCTTAATTAAGTGGTAAAACTCCCATGTTACCATAGTTTTAAAATAATTTTTGTTACTTATCAAGGATTAATTTTTTGGTCAGTTTCATATCTCTTGAAATTCATAACATTTGAAAAATAATAAGCTCCGATATGTGGTTTTTAGTAAAAGAAATAAAAAACCCGCCCGGATTTACTATTTGGTATTAAAATTGGCTGGAATTCAAAATGATAAAAGCACAGTTGG
Organism: Physeter macrocephalus; assembly: GCF_002837175.3. Classification (NCBI taxonomy): domain Eukaryota; kingdom Metazoa; phylum Chordata; class Mammalia; order Artiodactyla; family Physeteridae; genus Physeter; species Physeter macrocephalus. Next base: position 69,522,706 of record NC_041228.1, read on the forward strand.
AAGGTTTAGACTATAGTATTCACATTTTTCTATTATAAATTTGGTTATAATTTCCAACAGACACTACATTTGTATAAAGAACTCTGGGATAGGCTCTTCTTGTCAACAGGCTTCCAAAATTATAGACACTGATGTCAATGCAGATGAGGTTAGCCTAATTTGGTCAAGAGAAGGGCATGCTGAGTCTCTATATGGATTGCTAAAGGCTATTGCCAAGATTGACAGGTGTCCTGTGACTGGCAAAGAGCCCCAGGGATAAAATTTGCGCTTGGATTACTTCTCTTAAGACACAGTGATCAAAGCTGTACCTTTTTCTTCTATTGATCATGCTCCTAAAATAGTGAGATTTGCTTTTAATACCCTGACTGTTCAGATATTACTTTTATAAGCCCCAGAAAGGTAAAGAGTTTTATACTTTTTTCTTAAAGTATTAAATTCTGTTTTCAAAAACTTAGCTGTCTCCTATGCATTAATTTTTCTAGTATCGTCAAGTGATTTTTTTTGTTGCTCTGTCATATTTCACTAAGGCTTCGAGACTGGTGAGAAAAGTTAATGTAGAAGAATACATTTGTTATTATTGTAAAAGCGGCAACTATTTCTTTATGGGATAATAAATTATTTTATATTTAGAAAGATTAATTTTAAGATAATTTTCTAAGAAATAGACATAATCTCGTAAAGGAGTGTTAATACAATTTGATAACAGCTTTTGTTTCTATTTTGTCTTATTGAAAATTTTTTTTTAAGAGAAGCCTTATACTTTTTTTTTTTTTTTTTGCGGTACGCGGGCCTCTCACTGTTGTGGCCTCTCCCGTTGCGGAGCACAGGCTCCGGATGTGCAGGCTCAGCGTCCATGGCTCACGGGCCCAGCCACTCCACGGCATGTGGGATCTTCCCAGACCGGGGCACAAACCCGTGTCCCCTGTATCGGCAGGCGGACTCTCAACCACTGCGCCACCAGGGAAGCCCGAGAAGCCTTATACATTATCAAGATAAATTAGTGATAAATATTTCATATCTCAGAATAGGAAAAAGTTTTAAAGCCATTAGGTCCATGCCATTAAGAAAGGTAAGTGGACTGTTTTAAGAAAAACTTGTATTGCCTGAGTTTTTTGTAAGATTTGAGTGATGTAAACGTGTCATCAGCAACGAAGGAGCTATGATTTTAGGCATAAACTTAGTAGCTATTTCTATCCAAATAGGAAATTTTCTGATCTGGAAGGACCGTGTCTTGATTATCTCTGTATTTCAGTGTCAGACATAACAGTAGATATTTAAGGAAGAGGATGCTGGGGAACCATTTTAGAGAGCCAGCCTATTCACTGGTGTGAGAAATGACCTTAGCCCTACCAGGCCTCAGAAGAGGTTCCCAGGGCACTGGGCGAGCACAGCACACGTTGCCCTCATGAACCGTGAGATTTCAGTTAAGCCCAGAGCTGGGGTGGAGCTGGAGTGGTTAGGTCATGATCATTGTTAGGTCTTAATTATTTAATTTGGACTTGGCTAAATGTTATTGAGAGCCTGCTATGAGTGAGGTATTCTTTTACAGATGTTATTTAACTCCTGTGAAGGGAGGAAAGCAAGGCCCTTACAGGTGGTGATTCACCCAGGTTCACTCAGCTCTTGGCAGTACCGCTGGGAAATAAACCCAGGCTCTAGACTCCAAACCCAGTAGAGTTTTGAGATGGTGGGATAATCTCGACAGCAGTTCATTTAAATGACAGAATTTTTAGGACTGCCTTTCTTTTTTCCCTGTGTGTCTCAGTTCTGATTCTTTCCCTCTTCCCTTGTTCAGTCCTTCACTTGTATTTATTTACTTCTTTTTGGCTCCGCCCTGCCTCATGTGGGATCTAGTTCCCCGACCAGGGGTCGAACCCGCGCCTCCTGCCATGGAAGCGTGAAGTCTTAACCACCGGACCACCAGGGAAGTCCCAATCCTCCACTTTTAGACGAAAAGCAAGTTGAGATTCTTGACCTCACCGTTAACCAAAAAGGCATTTATCAAAATGTACCAAAAATAACAGTATCGTATTGGCTTCTTAGAGCTCAACTTTTCCAGCAGCTGACTGGCTGGGAACTGTGAGGATAAGAGGTATTTCTGGGCTGAGCATGGAGGTAGCAGGCTAATTTGGAGTGCGCAGGCCAGGCTAGTGCGGCAGATGATGAATGGTGACCACCAGTCATTCTCCTGAGAGCGGAGCTGATGACATTTGGCTGCTCTGTCCTGTTCCTGGGCATCCTTTGACTTTGCTGGCTGGAACCTTACTGCCCAGAGAGTAATCCAAGACCCTGACAATCTCGTGTCACACCTAGTTTCATGACAGACTAAAAAAGTTATCTTCATTTGTGCAAAGATTAGCATTACAGCTTGTTAGTTCAGTAGAAAGAAGAGGTGTATATATATATATATATATATATATATATATATATATATATATATAAAATGTATA
>NC_041228.1:69525165-69592772 GCF_002837175.3 Physeter macrocephalus
TGTACAGAAGAAAGAAGAGGTGTATATATATATATATATATATATATATATATATATATATATATATATAAAATGTATAAGGTGTAGTGGGAAATGTATGGCCGTATGTTATGGATAGCTTCAGTTTAGGAAAATTGTGATGTGCATCTGTAATTTGAATTTATGCCTCATTTTGACAGGTGGAGAATTAACTTAAAAAAAAAATAAACTCTTCCTACTGAGGATTGGATGATGAAAACAGCATTGGTATTTGAACTATTTGGGCTGTTTTCAAATATTTTAGAACCGTCACGTGGGTACCGCCACTAGGCAGATGCCTTTGTCTGGCCGTGAACTGCAGCCCATGACGTAGTCCTGTCGCATCCGGAGAGTTTCCCAGCCCGTCCACGTCTCCCCCCAGCACAGTCCGTGAGCGCCTCTCCTGGGCCTCCGCGGTGGCCTCCTTACCGCCCCCCAGCCCCTACCCCAATGAGCTGCACTTGACCAAAACCTGCCAAAGTCTCCAGCAGGGTGGGATCAGCTTTTAGGGTGCAGACAAAGCCCCTTCTCGGGGCCTCCACTGTGGGGGGTCCCACAGCCTGCCCTCCAGCCTCCTCTGCGCTTCCTCCCGAATCTTCTGCTTGCCTTTGCTGTGCGTTGTCGCGTCTGTGAGGATCATCCTTCCCATCCTCTTCGCGTTCTTGCCCTTGCAGTTCAGCTCAGGAACATTTCAGGGCCTCTGGGAAGAAGCCCCTGACCTCCTAACCAGGTCAGACCCGGGGCTTTGTTGGCGGGTCCCGTCGCAGCTCCAACGTACTTGTTTCAGTTGCAGTTTTGTATTTATTTGCAGACTTTGATTAATGTAGACTGACCAGACTGTAAGTTTCGGGAGGGCAGGAGCCCTGTCCGTTTTCACTCAAAGATTTATACCCCTGGCTGGACGTCCAGCAAAGGGCCTGGTACCTAGTTGCAGCTTAATGAAAACTTGCACGAAAGGCTTTTTCTCTGCTGGCTGCTGTGAGAGATCATGAATGAAGATGAAGAGAGGCCCACTTGGCTTTCCCCGAGCTCACTCACAGCCGAGAGAAGAAAGAGACGTGTAACAAATACTGTCCTGTAAGCGCGCTTGCAAGTCGGGCTTAGAAGTAGTGTACTTTTAATTGCTTGAAAAGTGCAGATAGGCTGGCCTTTGTCAATAAATCCATAATGAGTGAATTATAATGTTAAATAGCACAACATTATCTATGAAAGCCCCTAGCATTCATAAAGTAATCCTAGCTCTAAAGGAAATAGAGTCGACCAAATTCAGTATTAAAAGTTGGAAAAATAGAGTAAAATGCATTAGTATTTTTAAATGCCAGGACATTATACCTGTGGCGCTGGTCTGCGTGGAGGAAATGAGGAAGTTTTTAGTACTGCCAAACATTTTTTGGAATTTATTTGAAAGCATTCCTGGTGTTAAGGTCGAGGATGTGCTTGGGGCCAGCTGGAGACCTCGTTTGCCTACATTTTGTGAGACTGTTAGGTCAGCGCTCATGAAGGTGTTTCCTCCCCTCTTCCAGCTTTACTGACTCCTTCCCCAGCCCTGGGCCGTGGCATTAACCATGCGCTGGTAGGAAGGCCGGCTGGCAGCGTTTTCTCAGAGTCAGGTGACCCCTGTTTGAAGGCAGCTGCGTGAGGTTCAAGGCAGGCAGTGTCCCCTCTCTTCTGCCTCGGGACAGCTGGTTATTGTCAGATCCTAACAGATCTTCCTTGCGCATTGCTCTCTGGGAGAGGAGGGAGGCTATGCGGGGGGCTTTTCATTGATCCAATGGGAATTACGTTGATCTGGTGTCTGGCCTTGGTTCTTATCAAGTGGATTGCCTCAAAGGTAGGCCATCTTTATTTTTAGGGTTGTGACATTAATCGTTAGTTTAGATATGGGTAGGAATGAACTTGCTAGTCAAATTTCTTCTCCTTTTGCTTCAGTTTTATTTCTCTGATTGAAAGACACGTTTTACCTGTCAGCTGAGAAGCTTGAGATTACTGCACATAATTTTTATTCTTCTCCCACCTGTTCCTCCTGAAGGGCTTATTATGGTATCATTCCTTGGTATCGAGGTAGCTTTCCTCAGGATCATTCCTTTAAAGAAGGTTTTACGCTTAAAGGAGTTCAACTTTTAAGATTATGGAATTAAACAGTTTAGACATTTGGTGTACGTATTTTAAACATTCTCTTCTGGAGATAGCAAATTTACTGTTGCTTATAAATTTAAAGTATAATTATTGAGGATTTCTAAACAATTAAAAACTTTTTAAAAACTAAATACCACTGTCTCTCATGTTCTCACTTAAGGTCTTCCTGCTGCTGAAATATATTCCTTATGTATATATTTCCTTATGTTGAAAAGAGTAAGATTATTATATATCTGTTGTTGTTTTAAATTTGGATTCCAAATATTGGGCTTAAGAAATGCCTGCTGTAGTATTTCATCAGCTGAGTCTAGCATTCCGTATTAAGTTGTCTTCTTTATTCCCTATTAAAATTATGCTATGATTTAAAAAAAAAAAAAGAAATGCTTGCTAGAATGCTAGCCTTTGCCATCCGAATGAGAGTCCGAAGTAGGAAATACCTAAGATTATACTATTTGAAATTATTTTTCTATACTTGTATAAAAATGATGGTCTTTCATCCACCAGGCAGCTTTTGTCTTCCTTTATTAAGAAATTGAAAAGTGTGAATAGTAACTTAAAATGTATAAGGCCATCACTGTTTGCTAATAAGCAACACAAAAGCTTCTTTTATATTTCTTCTTCAAGCGAGGTTTGAATCCCTGATAGTGTAATGTTTTTCACAGTTAAGCATATTGTTTTAAGCATAATTGTCTTTTTCTTGAAGCAGTCCTGTCTTCTTAGTGAATACGATTGAAGAAATCTCTTAAAGAAAAACAGTGCACTCAGATTTTTAAAATCTTGTGTTTTGTAAGTTAAGAATTTTGTTGCACTCACACCAATTTACTGATTGTTTTTAAAGGATTAGCTTGCCAAGTTACTGAATGAAGGTCAAGTTAATATTAATAATGCATTAGTTGAATTGTGGATGTTTTCAGAGATTTTTTTACTTTTGTTATAACCACCAAAAAATTTAAATTAAGTTTTTAAACAAAAAGAATGCTAGTATTTTAAGAGTGTGATTTTTTTTTTTTTTTAAATATATTGTTTGCATAGGGAAGAGAATTGGGAAGGATAGTGTTCCATGGATGGATTCGTACTTGGATAGGCACTCAGGTGCGAACGCTTTCCTAGCATATGTAAGATGAATACAGTCTGAAAAAACTCACTGTACTGCATCAGAGAAAACTGCTTTCAGAACTTTGGGCTTCATCTTTTGTAGTGTGTTACCATTTTTGTAACGTTACCCAAAAATGTATTTAGTGCTGTTGTGATTAAGCCCTGTGACCTGTTTACTAATCTCCAAAACCCGGCGTGTAAGACCTGCCTCACAGAGGTCTTGCGCGGGTAAGTGAGCTTTTGTATGAAAGCGCCTGGAGCATTTTCTGGCACAGAGTAGGAGCGCAGCAAGGAGTTAATATATCATTACTTCACCATCTAAGGGAAATACACACGCCTTTGCACAATAGATTATTTTACTGGAAAACCCAAACAAGATAAAAACCATAGCGCTTAAGATATCTTTGCTCAGTTTTAAAACATGTCTGTCTTGGGAATTCCCTGGTGGTCCAGTGGTTAGGACTCAGCGCTTCCACTGCCGAGGGCGCGGGTTTAATCCCTGGTTGGGGAACTGAGATCTCATAAGCCACGCCAAAACAAACAAACAAAAAAAGTCTGTCTTTAAAAGTTATGTATTAACTAATGTCAGGAACAATTTTTGCGCCTTTTGTCATTTACCTTGTAAGTCAGATCTTTTGCGGAAGAGCGGCGATTCACCCTGATGCAAGGTTGAGTGTCTTACCAGGGCACTCAGAACTCCTGTCTGTGTGGTGGTGGATCTTTTGGAACCTTAGAGTTTAACTTGTTTATGCTGCGGCTGTCAGTTTCTGATTAGCTCGGCCTCACGCGTGTTTTGACTTAACACTCGTTTGCTTTACGAGCTGTTCCCAGGATGGCTAAATTAGAAAAGTCACGAGTAGAAGCTTCTCAGTTGTTTCCATTTACTGGTGAGCTGAGGTGGCAATGTGGTTGATAGCTCCCGAGTGTTTTATGACCGACGGTGGGACAGGGGAATTTGATTAAATGTGTTTTACTGTCTTTATTAAAAACAATTTTACTAGTATATGGCTTTAAAAATGATCGTCTTTTACAAAGATATATGTTAAGTCTGTGCTGCAGTCTTGGTGTATAAAGCACATATAATTATTTTTTAGAGTAACATTCGAACATGGAAATCAAATTTTTAATGTTACAATTTATAATTTATAGTATATTTATCCAAAAAGAGTTACTTTAGATTATTTTACCTAGACTGTTTACAGTTTAATAATATTCATTTAAATCTTGGTCTGTGAGGCAATAAATGAGTAAATTATCACTCAGAATGTATTCATTGATGGGTCCACCTTTTTTTAAAATCCATTCTTAAAAAATTTTTCTGTTATCACATTTGAATTTGCTTCATGAGAGTTGCGTCTTGCAGGTTAGGATAGCATTTAAGCTAAGTATTTGTGGACCAGGCTTACTTAAATGAGTAATGAATAAAATAACTTGAATATTTTGCACATCCCTAAGTAGTTTGTTAAATATATTAAAATTAAATTCTACCCTTTTTGCCAAGTTTTTGTCATGGTTAACTAATACAGACCTTAAGTTAGTGCCTCTATAAATACGTCTAAAGTGATTACCTTAAAAGAAATTTAGTGCCATAGTTATCATCTAGATTATGTTCATTACCCAGTTTTTTACTTGTACTATTTTAACAGCTGATGTTAGTCTTTCTCAATCCTTAAAGTGATCAATGAGACTTTACCTTTCTAATTAGTGGCTCTTTTAGTAAATACCCTTCCCCTCATTAAAAAAAAAAAAAAAAAAAAAAAAGGCCACCCTTCTCCTAAAGAGAACTGTTAGAGATAACAGGTTAAAATTTGTTTTAACAAGCTATTTACCCAATTTGATTGGATACTGGTGGGTTGATAGGTCCTGACCATGACAAACTATTACATAATTATATCTGTGGTTTCATGAATATGATTTGGCCGGTAGAAATATTTATTTCCACATATGTGCTCTCCAGACTGCTAGGTTTTCCTCTAATATGGTGGTATTAAGGGGAGTCTTGAAATCTAATAAGATAAATGTCTTGGGGTAGAGATGGGAACAGCAGGTGTGAGTCGTGCCTTTTAATACCAAGTGATTACAGTGGCTGTTTGCTCCAGAATAAGGAGTTTACCATGAAACACTGCAGGAGGCTCAGGGTCTTCTGTTGGTGGAAGATACTAACTTTATTAAGCATGATGCTGCCAGGAGTGTGTTCTGCATGATTTAGTCCCTTGGGTTTTGAGATCATCCATTTCTTTGTAGATTTCTTTGCGTAGTACATTCTTACTGTAGCTTTAAATTTTAGTTTGATGTATTTTGTGAATATATAATAACTACACATGCTACCAAATTCAAAAGATATTCATTGAAAATTCCTCTTCCTACCCTTGTGTCTGTCCTTCAGCTTCCCTGGAGGCAGCCAATGTTGAAAATTAGAATTTTATTTTTGCTTGTGACTTGTGTTCCTTTTATATTTCCTGAACTGTTGGGGGTTTTTGTTTGTTTGTTTAAGGATACATTAAGTCATAGCAGTTTAATTAAGGTTTTTCCCTTAAATGAGAAGCACTGAGGCGATAATAACAATGATTTGGGGAGCTATTTTGCATACTAAATCCAAATGAGGGCTTTAAATACAGTAACTTTTCTTTATAATAACAGTAAAAAAAAAAATGATTTTTTTCCTTGAGATTTCTAGGTGTATCTTGAAGAGTTGTAAATTTCATGCCAGGGGTTTGTGAGGAAAGAAGATCATTAATATGTAAAAATACTATCTCATTTCCTTAATATGTATTTTGTTAATGAAGTCAAGCATTTTTTCTTGTGTTTATTAGTTTATTATTTCTCTTTCTGTGAGTAGTGTATTTATGTCCTACCTGTTTTTCTACACTATTATTCATCATTTTGTAATCGATTTGTAAGACACTTCTTTTTTCTCCCTTCATTTTTAGGTGTAGCAGGGAAAAATTAGCCCTTTGTCGTATCTGTTGAATTCATTTTTCTTCGTTTGGAGTTTGTCTTTTGCCTATGTTTATGATATATTTTGCCATACATAATTTAACTTTTATGTGGCCAAATTGATTTGGTTTTCATGACTTCTGGATTTTATAGAACAGTTAGAAAGGCCCTTCCTATTTAAGCTTTCTTTTTGAGTTGTTATTTAAATTTAAAAAAACTTTATTGAAGTATAGTTGATTTACAATGTTGTGTTAGTTTCAGGTGTACAGCAAAGTGATTCAGTTATACATATATATATTCTTTTTGAGATCCTTTTCCATTATAGGTTATTATAAGATATTGAATATAGTTCCCTGTGCTATACAGTAGGTCCTTGTTGTTATTTGAGATTTTTTTTTTTAATACAGTCATGTTTTCTTCTAGTATTTTCATGCTTTTTTTTTACATTAAAATTTCTGTTCCATGTGTAATTTATTTTGGAGTAGGAAGGTAATAATACAGCCTTATGTTTTTCCAGATAACAACCACTTACTCTAACATTTTAAATCAAATAATTAATATTTTTCCCACAGACTTGATTTTTTTTTTTTTTGGCTGTGTCACACAGCTTGTGGGATTAATACAGTCATGTTTTCTTCTAGTATTTTCATGCTTTTCTTTTACATTAAAATTTCTGTTCCATGTGTAATTTATTTTGGAGTAGGAAGGTAATAATACAGCCTTATGTTTTTCCAGATAACAACCACTTACTCTAACATTTTAAATCAAATAATTAATATTTTTCCCACAGACTTGATTTTTTTTTTTTTTGGCTGTGTCACACAGCTTGTGGGATCTAAGTTCCCCGACCAGGGATTGAACCCCAGCTCTCGGCAGTGAAAGTGCTGAGTCCTAACCACTGGACCGCCGGGGAATTTCCTCTCCACAGATTTTAGATCCTTTATTTAGCATATACAGAATTTCTGTATACTCTTGGATTTGATTCTAGATTCTCTGTAGTGTCACACTACTTTATAATAGCTCATGACGCTAGTTCTATTTATTACTGTTTTTTAAGAATTTGCTTGCCTGTTTATTCAGCTAATATTATTGATTACATTAGAATGTGCTGGACGTTATTCTAAATGTTGGGATTTATTCTATATCTGGGGATACAGCATTGAACAAAGTCTCTCCCTCCACAGAGGTTAGATTCTGGTATGAGGTTTGGTTAATTTATCTTCTAGATGTTTAGTTTGTCTTTATATCAATTCTGTTGTTCATTAATTTATTCATCAACTTAACTTGTAAATGATTATTCACTAATTTATTTACAATAAGTGCATTCAATCATTTATTTACCAAATATTTATTTAGCATCTACTAAATAATAGTAGTTTTAAGGGCCAAGGATACCGTGGTGAATAAGTCAGACATGGTTCTTGTTTTTGTGGAGCTTTTGTTTTAGAACAAGCTGACAAGACTAGGTCAGCTAGGTGTGCTGTACAGAGCCTGAACGTAGGGAGCTTTGGGGAGGGTGACTGTCTGGTGACTTTAGGTTTGGTAGTCTGGGACTGCCTCTCTGAAGAGATGACATTTCATCTGGAACCTGAGAGGTACGAAGGGAACGATGTTGCAGTGATCCTGGACAGAACAGCAGGTATCAAGCCTGTGCGTTTGGCGTGGTTGAGGAAGGGCAAGGCGGCCAGGGTGGCTGGCTCTTAGTGGTAGAAAGAGGGCGGTAGGACAAGAGGACTGAGGGGTAGGCAGATCATGGAGAGTTGGGTGTTTGGAGTTTATTCCAAGTGTAGTGGGGGCCATTGGAGGACTTCTGAGCAGTAGCTGGAATGTTCACTCTTGCTTCTGTGTGAATGGACTGGGGGCCAAGAGATGCAACAGGAAAACCAGTCAGCAGGGCAGAACATTGCAGGAGTCCAGGTGAGAGATGCTGTTGCCTGAGACAGAACGAAGAAGTGGAGATGGAGGAAGGGAGATGAGTGTGAAGGTGGAGTTGGCAGAACTTGCTGAGGGTGTTTTCAGGTCTTACAGAGGTGTTTTTTTGTTTTTTTTTTTGTTTGTTTGTTTTTGGGTTTTTTTGGTAATTATATTTAAAATATTTGCAATACTCATTATTTTTTATAATGGCTTTATTGAGGTATAGTTCATGTACCATACAGTTCACCCATTTAAAGTGGGTTGATTTTTTAAAATTCAGTGCTTTTTGGTATATTCACAGAGTTGTGCAGTCATTACCACAGTTAATTTGAGAACACTTTCATCATTGCAGGTAGAAACCCTGTGCCCATTAGCATTCACTCTCCATTTCCCACCAACTCTCCCAACTCTAGGCAGCCACCAGTCTACTTTCTGATTCTGTGGATGTGCCTGTTTGGGATATTTCATATAATTGGAAACATGCTTTGTGGTCCTTTGTGACTGGCTCCTTTCACTCAATATACTGTTCTCAGGGTTCGGACATGTTGTAACATGTATCAGTACTTCAGTCCTTTTTATGTCTGAATAACAACACTAGATATTGAATACTGAATAATATTGTACGGCTGTACGGCATTAGTTGGTAGACATTAGGATTGTTTCCAGTTGGGGGCCTTTATGAGTAATGTTGCAAGATACTTTTTATACCTGTTTATTTTTAAGCTCAAAATGTATTTTTAAATCTGTTCTCTTTCAGTGACACCCCATTTTTTGTTTTACTCAAATTTCTTTGAGTGCACTAATTACATTTTTTAAATTCTCTTATTTCTTGTAGCTTCTGGGCCATTTGGTTTTTCATTTTGTTCCATTTATTTCTAGCTAAAGAGTTTCTTCAAATGTCTGATGATTCTTGTTTGCTTATTCATTCATGTTTAAATGAAGGGAATAGTGAAGTAGTTTGAACTGTGTCTCTCTATCAATTCCGTCTACCTCTGCAGAAGCTCTCTCTTCAAGTGGGCTTGAATGATGTACTCTGACATTAAATTTCCACCTACTGTGTTCCTCACTCTGTATCCACTTCTCCAGTAATGCTTAATCATATTGTATTGTAATTATTTGTCTTCCTCACAACTAGAGATTTCAAGTGCAAATGCCGTATTTAATTTCATTTTGTATATCCCAACCTCTCTTGCACAGTGCGTCACAAAAAATAATAAATACATGTTTGTTGAATTGAATTTTATATCACATTTTAAATTGTCATGCATTAAAATGTGTGGATTTTTTTTTTCTAGAGGCGTGGAGCTATCTCCTATGACAGCTCTGATCAGACTGCGTTGTACATTCGTATGCTAGGTAAGAATTATTCATTTTGCACCAATATCAGTTAATTTTGTTATCTGCTGTTATTCAAGATCGGGATATCTTTCATTAGGTAGCTTTTCATCACTGTTTGCAGCAGAAATGACCTATTACTTTGAAGTTGAGTCTAGAAGCCAAAATTAATATGATGTGAATAAAGAGGGGCATCTTAGAGTTCGGGTAATTGAGAAATCTCTGGCTTAGTAACTGGGACTCTGTGATTAGTATACAATTTTAAGTTGCATCCTGATCATTCTTCATAAAAAGAGTCTTAGATTTGTACAGGTGCTGAATACTAAACGGTAACATGACGAGACCGTGAATTACCTGATCGCATAGTCCTGTCACTGGATGTGTTTGTTCTCAGTTGGCTGGTGAGAAGGCCATTTGTCTTCTCCTAGTCTCAGTTCTTAAATCTTTAATGTATTACTCAAGTCCAGAGGGTAAAATGAATTTGATGTGTGTATATATACATGTATAATTGATATATATATATATATATATACACACACATACATATATGTGTGTAGTTTCTCCCTCTCTTTGCCAGATTTTTCTCTTCATCCATGCACTCCTTGATCCCTTGTACTTTAATGCATACTATTAAAAACATAAAGATTCCAGTAGGCACCTTTACTCATCTTTTCTTACTGTCTTTTCTTCATGACTGCTCTCCTTATACTCAGAATTCCTTGCTCAATTTCCATGATATTTAGTCATCCTTATTCTTCACCTGCTTCTGGGGTGGTGATTTGGTTTTGTGTTTTTTGTTTGTTTGTGCCTCTTTCACTAACTCCTTTCCATAGTCTTAAGCCTGTGTGTTCTCCAGTGTCCTGTTTTTGCTCTTCTTCCCTTTTTCCCTCTTTAATTTACCTTGTGTATCTTGCCTGCCTAGTTCCATTCTACTCTAGCACATATTTTCCCCCAGAAATGTTGAGCCTTTTCTTCTTTACTGTCTCCATCTCTCTCTGTAGACATGTCAGGATTCTGCTCTCCTTAAAACAGAGTTTTAGACTCCTGTCTTCTTCACTCTGTAGAACATCTCCACATGGTTATGGGTACCTCACATGTAACATATGTGTTAAAAGATTTGTGTTCCCCAGGTCTGTGATTTTGCATTCTTTCATCATTTCAGAACATGGAACTCCATTCTTCTGGTTGTCAGGTCAGGAACCTTGGCGTCATTCTTGACTCATATTTCTTACTTCCTCTGCGTTTACTTCATCACCAAATCCTCTTGGCTGATACCTTCAAAGTGTATCCAGAATTTCACCACCCCAATGCTGTTACCATCCCTAACTGAACCACAGTTACTCGGTTTTTTATCGGTAGCTGTCGTCACATAGTTGTATATTAGATCTCCAGAACTTCCCTTGCGTAACTGAAACTTTATACCCCCTTGACCAGCATCTCCCCATATCCCCCTCCCCGCAGGCCATAGCTGTTGCCTCGTTGAATGCACTCACTCCTTAAGTGTCTCCCTACGTCTACCTGTGCGTCTCTACTTGATTCTAGTCTATGCAGCCAGAGTGAACCTTTTCAGACCTAAGTTAAGTCCATCTCACCCCTCCGTTGTGAATCTTCCGATAGTTTTCTATCTTGGAGTAACAGCCAAAGCTATTATAATGGCCCATTGAAGGTCCAGTGTGATGTGGCCCTACTATTTCTCTGACCACACCTCCTTCCAGTTCTCCTCATTCACCTCACTCCGGCCATGCGGGCCTCTTTGCTTGACCTTGAACCTGACAAGCATGCTCCTGTCTCAGGGTATTCATACCTGCTCTCCCTGCGTCTGGACCCGTCTTCATCCAGGCAGTCGTGTGGCCCACTGCTTCACTGCCTTCAGGTCTCTGCTCAGATGCCTCCTGTTCACTGAGCTCTCTGACCACAGTCATGATCACTTCTCCCCTACTCCTCCCTCCCTGTTCTTTCCTTGCTTTAGTTTTCTGCATGCTGCTTATTACCATCTTCCATAGAATGAAATTATTTATTTGTTTTATTATTTGTGTCACTCCATGAAAGGGTGAGCGTCACGAAGACAGGGACTTTATATATTTTGCTCACTGCTGTGTTACCTGACATGTAGTGAGTGCTCAGTAAACATCTGATAGAGAGTGACGGCATCTCCACATGAGAGAAGTGATTAATCGTAGTGGGATGGACTCATGGTGGATGACAGGCACCTTGAAACGAAGAATAAGCAGGAAAGCCTTCCAGGCAAGCGGAATTGCGAGGGCACAGGAATAGGGACTGGAGACTTAAAGGTTATAAACTCAGAGGCTATGGAAGTGTAGTGGGAAAGGTGCTGCCTTTGGAGCCCGCAGAGCTAGGTTTAAACCCTGGCCCACCTTTACACTAGCTTTGTGGCATGTGCATGCTCTTAAACGTCTAAAAATCTCAGTTTCTGCATCTGAAAATGGGGGTTAAGAGTCCTATCTCTCAGAGTCGGTTAGAGAATTAAATGAAATAATGTCTACAAGGCACAAAAAGAGTACCTGGCAGAAGCTTGCAGTGGTTATGTTGCTGTATGGAGAAGTAGATCCAAGTCATATGAATACAGGAAGAAACAGTGCTGAGCTTATAAACAACAAAGTTTAAGACCCAACTAAAGACCTTGACTATACCCACTGTCAATGAGAAAAAAGAAGATTGATCAAATTAAACATTTCAGGCAAAATCTTTAACATTTTAATTTTCTGTACATTTAAAAAATTATAAGCTGCTTGAGAATAGGTAATATATTTTCTATTTCTTTATATCCCTTATAGTATAGTGTTAGGCACAGAGTAGACACTTAATAAATATTTGCTTCTCATCGTGGCTTTTTAAAGTTTTGTGCTGAGGATTTTTTTTAACTCCATGTGAGTAATAAGATATGAGGTTGGATTATCATATACATGAATCATCTTTCAGAAGGTGACTCTAAAATAGAGATTATAATTATTATAGGGGTAGGTTAAAAAAAACACCTCATCTAGCCTTATAACTCAGTGCCAAAAATTTGTAAACCCTTTCAAATAAATCAGCTGTTAACTACTTATTCCATTTATATCATTGGTAGCCTGAGTTATGGGTTTGATCCCACATAGACCTTTATTGCATGTGGGAGCTTCTTCCTGAACGGCAGCCTTCTAAACTTATGTTTTATTCCTGATTCTGTCCAGGAGATGTACGCGTAAGGAGTCGAGCAGGATTTGAATCAGAAAGAAGAGGTTCTCATCCATATATTGATTTTCGTATTTTTCACGGTGAGTGTTAGCAGATACAGTATTTCTCTCAGACTTCCAGTAAAAGATCTTCATAAAATTATGTAATTTTAATTTCAGATCTTCATAAAATTATGTAATTTTCCAAGGGAAAACGAGTACAAGGAAAAACATATTATGTTTAAAATGTTTTTAAAATACTGGGTCATGATAAATGACTCTTTATTTCTAAATAATGCTTGTAAATGTTTAGAGGCAAGTAGAATTGGAAAGTATCAAAATATGAAAGCTGATATGGTTTTTCTTCTTTCTAATTTAAATGTGAAATTACTTTGGTACATTTTTTTCTTTTTAAAAACTATATTTTCAAAAAGTTGTTTTATTCTAAATGTTTTGTCTTCACTACTCTAGATAAAATGTTTTTGTGCAGGTGACATTATATTGGATTTATTTAAAAATACACATACCCCTGAAAGATGTTTGGTAGAATGCGTATTTTGAAAACAAACATTGTTTTGTTCCAGTGCATAATGGGAGAAAAAGGGAAAAAAACAGGGCTTCTAAAACCCTTAAATATTAACCATATTAAATCTGTTTTTGGAGGAGTTCCTCTTTTGGTAATGTTGGATAAATTATTTGGATTAACACTACAATTTTAAAAATTAGAAAAACTGGACACAGTAGAAAAGATGTGTATTTGAGTGTATCAGAGTGCTGTTGAGCCAGGCATTTCAGGCTACTTTTCCCCTTAGTGGCATCTGCTGATGCTGGGAAAAGTGGGTGAGAAGCTGAGCAGAGCTTTTGTTGGACACTTGAGGCTAGAAAAACAGAACAGGTGTTCGTAGCTCACCAAGGTTGGGGAATGTCCTGGTAAACTCTCTCTGCTTCAGTTAGAGACCCAAAGTGCTTTATATTAGAAATAAATCCCAGCTTTAAACTCTCTCAATTAATGATTAGATTAAGGTGATCTGTGATTTTTAGTGCCTCTAAGCCACCTGCTTAGAAGTAAGTGTTAATCCTCTTTGGAGGAAGGAGACTCTTTTGGATTTGGTTTGGTAATATTTTATTGAGAATTTCTGCATTTATATGCATGAGAGAGAATGGTCTGTAGTTTTCTTTTTTTATAATGTCTGATTAGAGTGAGTTAGGAACTGTTACCTGTGCTTCTAGCCTCTGAAAGAGATTTTAGAGGATTGGTATAATTTCTTCCTGAAAGAATTCACCAGTGAACCCCTCTAGGCCTGATGTTTTCTGTTTTGGAAGGTTGCTGATTATTGATTCAATTTCTTTAATAGATATAGGCCTTTTCAGATTGGTACCTTCTTCTTGTGTGAGTTCTGGCAGACATTTACTGTGGGATTAACCTGGTCAAGCTCCTGGAGGTAAATCTCACAAAATTCTGCCCCCGCCTCCCACCCGATGACTGGACTTCCCTGGAGTTTTTAACTCTCAGAGAAGCCTCCAGAAGTTCATCAATTATAGTTCAGGTTTCTCTGCCCTGGCACCAGTTCCCAAGGAGGTTTCCATTTGTGAGTCTCTGTGCCAGTAAGTTGTCTCTCTTCGCCTGTCTCTCCAATCTTGGGGCAGTGAGTTGCCCTGTTGTCCTCACCTCTTCAGTGGATCCTAGAACAGTTGTTGATTTTTCAGTCTGTTCAGCTTTTTTTATGTGTTGTTAGGACAGAATGGCAACTTCTAAGCTCCTTATATGCAGATCCAGAAACCAGAAGTCCTATTATGTTATTTTTAAATGAAATGATAAATAAGTATTTTGAATTTTTGTTTAAATTTCTATTATGGAAAATATCCATAGATATAACACACGTAAACTAAAGCTTTTTGGGGCAGTAAATAATTTTAAGCGTGTAGAAGAGTTCTGGGGTCAACATGTTGGAGAAAGCTGCACAAGAGTTACCTCTGTAGAAGCATGAGGTCCAGAGATTTTACAGGCAAATTATGCAGGCTCTTTAAGAGACTAATAATTAGTTTCACAGCACTTTAAATTCTTTCAGATTATGAAAAAAGGAGTCATTCAGAGTTATTTTTATAGAGCAAATATAACTTTCAAGGGGCAAATGTAATACTCTGAGTGTAAATGTCTATAAAAAAATCTTTGGAAAAAATATTAGCAAAAAGAATACCAGCAGCATAAAAGAATAATACTCCAGGCTTAGTGGGTTCGTCTGGGGAAGGAAGCGAGAGTGATTCAATATGTAGTTTTTTTCTGTATCAACACATTAGACCTTAGTAACATGGGTTGCCTCCAGGAGGGAAACTGGGCGGCTCGAGGACCTGAGAGAGAAAGAAGCTGTTTGTTGTACACCCTTTTGAATTTTGATTCATGTGAACATATTACTCACTGAAAAGTTTAAATAAAATTGTTTGTAAATATTGTAATATACAAAGATTGGCTCTGAGTAAGGATATCAGTAAAATGGTTAAGTCTCAATATTGACCTAAAGAATAGCACAGTTGCATTGAGAGTCTCTAGGTTACTACCCCTTGTCTTCTACTGCATTTGGTGAAAGAGGGGATTTGAAAATTATGATTGTTATAAGATGCTGGAAGTCTTAAATAGGAGACATAATGGGACATTTCTGTGGGAGAGGGAAGTTGGAAATGACCAAATTGTTGGAGGTACTCTCTCGTGGAATTCAAATAGGGTGTTTATCTTCTAAATCATTATGAAACCAGGAGCAAATGATGTAAAATCTTAAGGACAAAATGAGAAAAGTACGACCAAAGGTATCAATGATGGCAGTAAAGGTAAACGGATAAAATATTCCTTCTAAGAGATAAAGATG
This sequence comes from Physeter macrocephalus, assembly GCF_002837175.3. Classification (NCBI taxonomy): domain Eukaryota; kingdom Metazoa; phylum Chordata; class Mammalia; order Artiodactyla; family Physeteridae; genus Physeter; species Physeter macrocephalus. The sequence continues at coordinate 69,540,635 of NC_041228.1, forward strand.
CTCAGATTGGGTGAGAAATGAAACCTAGTGGCAAGAAGTGGTTGAAAGCAGCGTGCAGCAATCCCAGGCTTGAGGATGTTCCTCGGGCTTGGGGATCTCCACTTGCATCCTGACCTCCGACGCGGAGCCTCTGTGGTCTGGTGTCTCAGGACAGCAGAGGCCACTCGGCTTCTAGGTATGCAGATTCTCTTCACGACCCCATCGTGACAGATGTTCTTAAGACTCTAGGCTGTAGCTGGAAATTGTCACTGTGGAACTGACCCTGTAGTTATTATAAAACAAGAGTATCTCTCTAAGCCAAAATGATAACGTAATTTAGAGGGGTTTTTTAAATAGAGAAAAATGAGTCATTCTTTCCTACTCATGTCGTAGGTTCTGTTTATCACACAGCTCAGAGTTCTGAAAAGAAAAAATTTTCATCGAGTGTATTTTGTGAAATGTGATCTAATCAGGGGGTGAGCGCATGCCCGTGCTGTGGCTGAAGCCTCCCGAGTGCCGCCTTCAGGCCATGTCCCGGGAACCTGGCCAGCGCTGCGGGGCGGGCGTGCGTGATCCCTCGAGGGCCTGAGCAGTCAGGCTTCAGTAATGTGCCCTCTCCTTTGTATACAATTAAAAATAAGATTTTATTTTTCACAGTGACATAAATATTTGCGTGCTGAAGTTAAAATAGTTTCTAGAATGTTTTGAATACAAAATTCTGGATAGGTGTATTAAATTCATTGAAGCTAGAATTTTCTCTGTGTACAGCTCCTCACCCCACGCCTTCTTGTGCATCTCTTGGGTTTTACCTTAAACTCACTGTTAATTTTCCCTGTTGTAAAATTCTTGTCTCTCTCAGTTCTGTCATTGCTCACATCCAGTCTGCTTTCAGTGCCATGTATTTAGTAACCGAAAATAGCTGTCATTCTCCTCTCCTTTCTGTCCTCCTTATCTCCTATCCTGCTTGATTCAGACCCTCTGTTACCACTGTCTGGGCTTATTCTGGTGGTCTCTTAACCGTTGTCCTTACTTTTAGGATTCTGTCTTGTAATCTGTCCTCCCAGGGCAGGGTCTTTTTAAAGAGAGAGAAAGCTTAAAATACAGGAGAAAATGCATACGAACAGGTTAGAAACATATATTATACTACTAGTACATTATAACTACTGCTTGTCTGTAATTTTGTATTTCTTCTATGAGTTCTATGTGTGAGGTGCTGCTGATGTGTGTTTAGGAGCTGGAATAGTTTTAACTTGTTTCTGGATTGCGATTTTCTCCACGTTGAACATAATTGTCTTTATTAAATTGGCCTAGAAATTAGACATCTACACTGCAATATTGAGCTTTTTTTGAAAGATTCTTTTATATATACGGTTTATTATAAACAGTGTTTGGGTTTCCCATCTCAAGGTGCATTCTCCTCTAGCTGTTTATCCAGTTAGAGAACAATTACAGGCTCCAAAGTTAGCAAGCGAGACCTCAGTAATAATTTTATTATGTAAATATTGCAGTTTTTTCTGCCTTGAGTTTTTGTGGTTTGGATTATCTTTTGTCATAAATCCTTATTCTCGTAAGGCCTACAAATGGATCTGCACAATAGGATTTGCCATGGGCATTATCACGCAGCAAGCTCTGACCCTGAGTCTTTCTGAAAGGGTATAAAGAGGCAAAAGAAGAAAATCAGCTGAACACATGAGTACATTAAATACAGAAACAGTGTTCAACTTCACTACTAAACAAATTCCTATCAGATTTAGAAAGTTAAGCAAACGATCAGCTAAGGTGCTAGTGATAGAAGTTTGCGTTGTTACACACGTTTTAGAAGGCAGTTCGTCACGATGCATCAAGAGCCGTAAACATTATTTTTCTCTTTGATTTCAGCACTAGACATGTATGCAAAGGGAATAATCTTACACAAATGTCAATGTATGTGCGAAGACATTCACATCGGTCTTATTTATAATAGGAACATGTATTAGGTTGTGGTGTTATTCACTGAAGTATTTGAGGGTAAAAGACCAGAATGTTTATAACCTACCCTCAGATGTTCAGAGAAGGAATCAAGTACACACCACACACACACACACACACACACACACACACACACACACAGTACAAATGGTAAAGCAGGTGGATAAAATGTTATCAATGGCAAATCTCAGTAAAGGGTACGTGATAAAGGGTATTCCCTGTACTATTTAGTTTTGCAACTTTTTGCATTTTTTAGTTGTATTTCAAAATGATCTCTAAACAAAAAGTTTTTTAAGTATGGTAATTAAATTATGCATTTATTAAAAATCATGGGTTTATAGTCGGAGTGCAGATTTGTTAACTGGTATTAGACCACGTCTGTGGTTGTTTATAAAGAAATGGGAGAATTCAAACTTTGGGAAGATGTTTTGAAACTAACCTGTATTCATGGTTACAGAGGGTGGAGGCATTTTGAAGATCGTGAATCCTCTTTGCCAGGAAGTGTTTGCAAAAGACCTGGTGTAAATCTGCAGTCAGGGTTAGTCTGGCAGTTTGTCACAGATTCTGCTTTAATCAATAAATTCTACTATAATTTTTAAGTTATCACACGGAAGCTTTCATTCTTAACTAGGTTTTGTTGCTGTAGTTTGGGGGTTTTTGTTTGTTTGTTTGTTTTTTGGTCTCTGCTGCTTTAAGTAGACTGTTCATGCTAACTTCTTTGTGAATTTATCAGGTGTTATTATCTTGGTTCTATGGGGCAAGAAAACAAATTTTCCCAGATATCATCTCTCACTGAAGAGATTTTATGAAGCATTCTTTTACCTTTGTTTGTGTTCTTATTACCTATGTTATAGTGCAAAAGATAATATATATCGTACATATTTACGTAGTTTGAGAAAAGGGATTTTTCATGTAAGGAAGTCATTGTTGACATTATTTTAGGCTGATCAGAAACATTCCTTGGAATATTGTTTTTTCAAAACTCTGGGGAGTGTTCCATTTTGCAATTTAGGTAGAACATGCGTATCAGTGGGAATTATATGATGGGTTGTGTTTATTAAGAAATTTGGAAGATCTTAGCTCATTAAAGATACTGCTGAAATTTTCAGATGCTCATGTTAGTCAGAAATTTTTATTCAGCCCAAAAGGAGATGTGAAATTGCTTATTGAATAGAAAGCAGTTTCTGGTTATGCTACTTTAAAAGTATCATGACAATCCGTGAGTATTCACAGTATGCTAATCACTAATTATTTGTTTAGATAACAAAAAACTAAGATTGGTGCTTCTTACTTAACCTCTTTGTCCCTTGTCTGTGCCCCAGAGCTGTACATGGAATCCTGTAATGGTGTTTAGGGCTATCGGATTACTAGCAGATAATGCAGCTAGCTCTTCTAAGCATGTGATCATTTTATATAACTTTTCTTTTTTTAAGGATTGGTCCACTTTCTCAATAGGCAGATGATTAGTTTCTGACAAATATTTAAACTTCAGTGTTAACATTAATACTTCTTTGACACCTACTGAAAAACTTCAGCTTTCATCCCATTTTTAGAAGATCCCTCACCTTTCAGACCTGCCCTATCCAGGAATTACTCCCACTAAGGGCCAGATTTCTGGTCCTCCAGCATTTAATAAACTGATTCTTGATGTCCCGCATTCAACTAATTTTAACCTATTTAGTCTCCTGACCTTATGTTGTGAAAATTCGAGGTCTGAGGCACCTGATAATGATGAGCAATATATACACTACCACATTGGGAGAAAGAGGTAATGGGGGCTAGAGAAGAAGGCTGGGAGAGAGAAGCTGATTGATCAGAGAGTGGCAGAGATGTTAGGCTGCTGGCTGGTGGTGTGAACTGAAAAGTGCCCCAGAGCTGGGTCTCCCTGACAGGGGGGCTCGTTGCTCTTGAGCCTTACTCCTTAACGTGGCAGCTCCTCCTCCACCAGCTTTCTCAAGTTCTGCTTTCACTCAGCTCTCTGTGGAGAGAGAACCGGGAGCCTCCCTCCTGTCAGTTTCCTCCTTTTGAGTATGTTGGCTTTAGTAACCAGGTTTCCGTAGGGTGGATTAAGAGCCCCAAATTTTCCTACAGATATTTTTCTATGTCCAATTGGCCGTACACCTGGTCTCTTGAAATATAATATTTTGACTTTTAAATTAGTTGGACTTAATGAAATGGATTCCATATTGACTTTTTGTCAGAATTCATCTCTTGTTTGCTCTAAATTTAATGCCCCGAAATTTAGTAAATTATTCTTTTAGCTGCACATTCTTTTTAGCTTTAATATAGTAACAAATTCTAATATCTTTAAACATAAAAGCATTATTATAATTCTGCTCCACATGTGCACTTCGAAAAACTGATATCTTCTTTGAAAGATTCTGGCACGGTTATTAAGTAGTAAGGGAAGCTGCCAGCTTGAAATTTTCATGGAATTCACCAAAGCTCATTGACGTCATCCAGACTGGAAGCCATGGTCTCTCTGCCAAGGTTGGACAAGATGTAATACGAGGAGAATGTTTTTTCATGTCCACACAAACGCAGTTTTCCGTTTTCTTTTACTCCTGACACATGGTAATGTTCCATTCTATGTAAATGTGTTTTGCCCATTATCTTGAGCCTTTTTATTCATTTTAGCACTTTATTCCACCCCATACTAGGGAACCTTTCAGGATATTTACATTGCAGCCTAAAAGGCTTTTAGCCTTACTCATCTTTTTTGTTCCTGGTTTCTGGCAGCCTCTGGCTCATTGCAGAGATTGAATATATTCCTGTTGCATCAAATTGACTAAAACTGTGTGTATCTTCTACCAGTTAGACTTCATAGGGTCCCATTTGTATTTCTCTTAAGTATGACCTGTATTAGCTGTAAACTGAATTCAAGCTGGCTGCTGCCCTTCCGTTGAATCAAGTGTCTCATGTTGTCTTTATTATAATGACCCACTCTGAAAGCAGACAGAATTCTTGAGTTTCGCCTTAGACCCTCAGGTGCATTTGATTTTGTGTTGTTTCTTATCTTCCTAACAGGGCTGTGTTAGACTTGGATACTTGTTTCATACTTAGTGATATGATCAGAAGGAACATCTGTTTCTGCGTTTGTTTTGAGCTTAAAAGCTTATGTCATACTGATTTTATTGTCTTAGTTTATCTTAGTCTTTAACGTATAGTAAACTCCCACACAAACTCAGGTCCTCTTATATTCCGAAGCTTTTACTGCTTCTTCCCTTTAAGAATAGATGTTGTTGCGTGGCGTTTCCCTCAGCCATGACTTTTTCTGTGTTACATTGTTTTTCTTATTATCTTTCATACTGTACTGCCTGGTCATCACTTTCCTATTGACAACCTTTTTTTTTTTTTTTTTAAGCCATTATTTGTTTGATTTGCTAAGGTGGCTGTCCATGATTTGTAATTTAGTCTCTCATTCAGATGTGAGTGTGCCAGCCTCTACTACTTATAGTTCTGGTATTATAGACTAAGGTCCTATCTGTCTGGAGTTTCTATTAAATTTTAGTTTGTTCCCAGTCATTCATTTATCTTGAAATCCTATCTGGTTGTTTCAGAAAGATTTCTGTAATAGTTCATAGTCACAGGAAACAATCTCAGGTCCTTTTCCCCTGTCTGTTCATCATGCGTGTTCCTGCCTCCTTCCTATGACAGTCCCCTTGCCCGGGCAGTGCCTGTAGAGATGAGTACTGCTGTGCTGAATCGAATTAGGAAACAGAGCATCCTGCCCCACCTGTATGTATTTTATAAAATGTATCTAGTTTTCCAGGAGCTTGTGAAGTGCCTGCATTTGAAAAACCACTGATTTTTGTTTCTTTTTTGTCTCAAATTGAAAGAATATCTTATCTCCTAGATATCTTCTCTAACTTCATAGCATAAATTAGGGAACCCATACGGTTTACACCTTAACCTTAATAAAATTTAATGATAGCTTAATTCTGCCTGTCCTTTGGAGAATTGGAGAAATTGGAGATTTAACTTTAAGCTTATTTGGTATGTTATACAGTAAGATTTGTGTGCTTTCTTTTCCTTCTTTTTTTCTCAGCTCACTAATAAGGGAATTAGGAATGTAACAAATAAGGAGCTGTGTTCAAGTCCTAAGTGTGAGCATTAGAGGGACCCAACATGTCACATATCCCATCTCTGTAGGAGACTTGGGAGTGATACTGCTCAGGATGTGTTGATTTTCCAGCCCTTTTGTTTCCTTAACCTATTACCTATATTTCTTTTTTCTGTCCACTTTCTAATATGAAGGAGAAAAGAAATGCCTAATCCATAACAATAAGAGTAATCTTTTAAAAAGGGTTTTATATTGACTGTTTTATCAAATCCTGTCAAAGTGAATATTGAATTCTGCAAACTAAAGTTATAAGAATTGCTTAAGGGAAAGAATATTAGTTTATTCTCATGTTAAATAACATTGATCTAATTTTAGATTATGAGTAGCTCATTTATTTCTTTGATTTGTAGGGAAGCTTGGAATGTCTATATATTTATTTTAAAGTAATGACGTATGCATATTTTGAAATCTTTAAATATGTGCATTTAATTCTACAGTATGTAAAAGTATACAGTGGTCTTCAGGATGAAATTATGCTATCATGAAGAGTACATATGGCTTTGTTAAAATGAATAGTATGAAGTCATGTGCTTAAAAATATTTAAACATGAAACCAATGTTATATGTCAGTTATACATATTGTTTTTTAAAAATTGATATCTGTAACAACTATAGCCATTAATGTTAGTGTTTATTCTTTGCCCAAAAAGACATATTGCTGTATTATCTCATTTGATTTTTACAGCAGTTCTGTAAGGCCTGTTTTACAGTGAGGAAACTGACAATCCGCTCAAAAACGTACATAACTTTCCTAATATCACAGAACTAGTAAAGGGGGCAGAACTCCAAAGCTGACGTCTTTATTTGCCCTGCTGTACTGCTTCTCTGTGGCAGAACAAGCTACTCTGCTGAAGACCATTGCTCTGAACACCTAGCTGTTTTTTCTCCATTTATCCATGCGTGCTAAATGTAAAAATTCTTCCAAGAAAACTTGAATTTGGATGTAGCTAAATGTGTTTATTCCGTATTAACAGTAGGCTTTCTGATATGGCTTCCGTTCTTTTTAAGAAAAATTAAAGAGGAGATTAGAATGAAGAATGTCTTAATATTTTTTATTCAGTTATCATTCAATATGACCTTGCCCTAGACTAGAGTTAAAACCTTACAGCACTGAATTTAAAAAAAAAATTTTATAACAGTCTCCAAGGGTAATTCATGCTAATGCATCGAAATGATTGTTACGGTTTTAAGGTAGCAGGTATAGTGACTGCAGGACTCCCTCTTGTGGACAGTTAAAGCAAGTAGTGGTCAAGTCTCAAGATCCAAAGGCTTTTCCGTTAAAAACCTCTTTTGTCTAATAACTAAATATGGGTGACATCTTTGCCATGCCGTTTAGATGACAGAGAAGAGGGTCTGTAGGAGAGTTGGGAGTGATACTGCTCAAGACGTGTTGATTTTCCAGCCCTTTTGTTTCCTTAACCTGTTACCTATATTTCTTTTTTCTGTCCACTTTCTGGTATGAAGGAGAGAAGCAAGAGAAAAACATGGCTTCTAAATTTGCTGCTCTCCCACATTTCATTGCTGGCTCAGCGAAGCCAGGAGTGGATGACTGGAAGTAATTCCCATGATCATTAAGTAACAATGCTCATTTAGCTTTGGTGGGTTGATTAGTTCGCTCGTGATCACAGAGTGAGGTAACGGGATATTTTAGACAAGAGCCAGCAGCGCCAACAGTTCTTAAGAGTAACTTGATGAAGTCACTGAGCCCTGTCGGCTTTCTAAGCTGGATTGGAATGTAGGTAACCATGTAAACTAGAACAAGCCCGAGACTTAAAATAAATAGTCCTAGCCTGGTGGAAGCTGGGCTTTGATAAAGACAGCTTTAATCTGTTGTCTGTTATGCTGTGAAATACATACTGGTGTGTCTCATGTCACAAAATGAGTTCGTGAGAATATTGGTTAATAGGGTCAGATTTTATGTAAAATGTCAGGGGGTGAGCCTTTTAGCCATTTAACTGTCTGAATGAAAGTACTAGTGAAGTTCTCAGGATCACTCTTTCTTGTTCCCACTTCCCCATGTACCCTCTTTTTTTTTTTTTTTTTTTTAAGATGTTGGGGGTAGGAGTTTATTTATTTATTTATTTTTTGCTGCGTTGGGTCTTCGTTTCTGTGCGAGGACTTTCTCCAGTTGCGGCGAGCGGGGGCCACTCTTCATCGCGGTGTGCGGGCCTCTCACTGTCGCGGCCTCCCTTGTTGCGGAGCACAGGCTCCAGACGCCAAGGCTCAGTAGTTGTGGCTCACGGGCCCAGTTGCTCCGCGGCATGTGGGATCCTCCCAGACCGGGGTTCGAACCCTTGTCCCCTGCATCAGCAGGCAGATTCTCAACCACTGCGCCACCAGGGAAGCCCCATGTATCCTCTTTTTATCTGTTCCTAAATGATACTACTTATTCAACTTGATACCTTCTCAATGGTGGCCTCTACTTGCTTGTTTCAGTATAGGAATTTTATTTTAATCATTATAGGGAATCAGTGTGTATCTGTGTGTGGAGGAAGGCTGGGGATGGGGTGAAGCAAACCTGAAGAAACTAAAATTTTCCATCTTAACATGATCTCATCATGCTTCATCCTTGATTCATAGTTACTGATTCCCTTTTCTTAGATCATATTTTGGAAGCTATTCTAGGACAGTTCTGGAAACCTCTCTAATTTTCTTTTAGAAAACCTATTCTCCAGTTTGATAGTGTGTTTTAGAAGCCATTGAAATGTGCTCCTATGTGCTTGTTCTACTTCTGAGGGAATCAGGACGTGTGCGAAGATTCAGTTATAAGAGTTATAAGAATGTTTATTACAGAATTGTTGGTAAGAAAAATGAAAGGAGCAGCCTAACAGCAGAAAGATTTAGTAAATTATCATAGTTTCATACTTCAGAATAATATGTGGCTAGTAAAAATGATGGCACATGTAAGTGCCATTTATTGACTTGAAAAGATGTTCGTGAATTCTTAAGTTAAAAAAACGCTGTGAACTATCTGGGATAAAAGAGAAACTGTATGTTTACATGTATATAGGAAATAATTCATAGAAAAATACCTGGAGCACCAGGCTGTTGATAGTTGTTGTTTCTGGACTGCTAAGCCTTTCCATGCACCTTGTCCCCATTCTCAAACCCAGGTTGAGCGGAAGAGAAGGCTTAGGGCAGCTACTCCCAGAAAGGACCAGGAAAAACACCTTTTAAAGGAAAGGGAGGGACAGTGTGGCTCAAAAATAACAGGGTAGGAAGCTCTAGGGGTTGATTCCTCCATCAAAACAGCCACTAAACTGGAAAAAAAAAATGGCAGAATTAACTATTTCAGGACTCTGGACCCTGATTGGACACTTATAACAACCAGGGGAGTGCTTGATGAGGGAGGGGCTGCTGTTCTTTGGCAGTTGAGCAGTGTGCACAAACCAGTGATCATCCCCCGCTCCTCAGCCCCGCGACCTGTGGGGAGAGTGGCCCGTGTTTCTTTAGAGACTTGCTGAAGCCAGGTGGGCAGTGGGGACCTAGTCCTCCAGAAATTGGGGGTTGCTTCTTGACGTCAGTCTGGCAGATCCTGAGGGTTACGCACAGATGCTTGCCTTGGTTTCAGCCCTTTCAGCTGCAGAGGCTTTGCCCAGAAGCATCTACCAGAAGATTTAAAGAATCGGTACTTCTCTCCCCACCCCCCAGCCTTTGGAGCCAGACATTTAAGGGAGATCTGTGTTGGGTCTTTGGCTGACCGCAGAGATACTGTAGCAGGAATTTCAGTGACCACACACAACAAGGAATAAACAAAGTCAAATGGATATGCAAAGACAAAAATAGTTTGGTCACAAAATAGTCACAAAACAGATGGCTTCCGCCCACAGCAAGCAGAAATAAATAGCCCTGAAAGAGTGAGAGATTAGATTTCCAGTTGCCCCAGCATAATACTCACAATGTCCAGTTCTCGATTAAAAACTATAAAACATAAAAAGAAAATGGAAAGTATGGTCCATACATATGAAAAAAAGAACTTCACAAAAAGCCATCCTGAGGAAGCCAACACATTGGAATTGCTAATCAAAGATGTTAAATCAACTGTCTTAAGTGCTCAATGAGCTAAAGCAAACCATGGGGAAAGAACTAAAGGAAATCAGGCAAACGTTGTATGAACGAAATCAGAATCTCAATAAATAGAAATTATAAAAAAGAACCCAACAAGTTCTGGAGCTGACAAGTATGATAACTGAAGTGAGAAATTCACTAGAGGGATTCAGCAGCAGATTTGAGCAGGCAGAAGAAAGGATTGGCAAACTTGAAGATAAGAACATTGATATAATCCAAACTGAGAAGCAGAAAGAAAAAAGAATGAAGAAAAATGATGAGAGCCCAAGAAACCAGTGGGGGGATCATCATGTGTACCAACGAATGACTCATCGGAGACCCAGCAGGAGAAAGAAGAGAGAAAGGGGCAGAAAAAATGATTTGAATGGTGGAAAACTTCCCATATCTGATGAAGACATGGATATACACATCCAAGAAGCTTGGTGAACTCCAAGCAGGATAAACTCAAAGAGATCCACACAGAGATACATTATAGTCAAATAGTTGAAACCCAAAGGCAAAGAAAGATAACTGGGGCAGCCATGGTAAAAGCACCTGAATATTGAATATGTTTAATGCTAGAGCTGAACTTAAAATGCAAATGGGGCTTGGAGTGAAAGGGGGGAAAAAAGCACTCTAACAACTAACAAACACTGGAAGAGGAAAAGGGAAAGAAGATGGGATATAGAGTGATTTCCTGTGTAGTGTTATTTCCTGTTTGTAATAATAAAACATCAAAGGATGATATCTAAAGCTGACAAGTAGTGGAAAACAAGTAGTGGAAATATAAGCATATTTAATAAAATGAAGGTAATTTTGCAAATTGTGAAGTTGTAGCAGTGCCCTTCAGTAGAGGATGGGTTAAATAGATTATGGTCCATCCATATGATGGAATACTTTGTAGCCTCAGAATGAGGAAGGTCTCTGTGTACTGATAGGGAAGGAGCTCTAAGATAAATTAAAAAACAAAGTGCAGAACAGGTTATATGGTATGCTGCCATTTACGTAAAAGAAGTAGAAACATAGTATATAATGATGTTTCCATATATTTGATCCAAAAACTCAGAAAGGATACCCGCAAAACTTTTAAAAGGTGATCATTTTAGGGGAGAGTTTGGCAGTTGGTTGGCTCAGAAACCGGGTAGGGGTAAGGTTTTTCACTGTGTTCTTTTCTCCCTCCCTCCTTCTTTCCCTCCTTGATTTTCATTTTTGAAACGTGAGTGCAGTACATATTAAAAATTAGATAAATGAAAAAAAAAATCAGATACCACCCCTCCCCCCATTTTGGTCCTATTCTAAGTCTCAGGCAAAGCTTTGAGGTAGTTTTAATTACCATCTCTGCAAAGTCTCATGGGATTTTCAGTTCTTTCTAGAATGCATTCTTCTTAGGTATAGGCTCCTCAGGCCCCCTAGGTGAAGAAAATTCTTTTCACTGGATGATTTGCCATTTCATTTGGACAGGTTCTCTGTCCTTTCTTAGATTGTGTGAAATAATCAGTAATTGTTACGGCTGGTTCTATCACTAAGTGAAGGTCTGTTTCTTATCCTGTTGGATAGGTTATTTGTGGGATTAGTCTTGCTGGAAGGCATTGGGTTCCTATGCTGAGTGAGCTTTTCCCCTTCAGTTAACATCTAATACTCATGCTCAACTTAATATGGTCAAAACAGAACTCTCGATAATGAGTCCCAACTTCAGGGCTCTGTGAAACAGGAAAAAGACACGAATTATGGTTAGTTTTTTTCAGTTAAGGAAAATGAGACATTGAGAAGTTCTGACTTGTGAGAAGTCACCTAGAAAATAGGAATAAGGCAGGGGGAGGTACAGCCGTGATCTCGTGGGTAGAGCCCTGACTCCCAGACAGTGCCATCTGTCTTAACCATTGACAGTGTGAACCCTGCCATGTTGATGTAGGGACTTAGCACAGTGGATTGAGCCCCTTCAAATGAGGCTTATTAATTTTTTGGACCTTATGTAATTATCCTCCCAAAGAGATTCTCAAGTTTACTTCAAGGGTGGATGAGTTTGGACATACAGTTTGGGAGCAGTGATCCTACTATCAGCGTCCACACACAGGATGCAAAGGAATTGCCAGTGATACAATTGTTACCTTTTGTGTGTGATTTAAGGTAGTAAATTGAAGGGAATGCTCATGAAGTCATGCTTATGACCTTGAACTCTTTTAGGTTGCTTTTCCATAATGAATAGAATACGTGTCTTCTGCAACATTTTTTAGAAGCTTTCTAAATGCCTTGGCTCTAATGCGTTAATTGTATCGCATTTCTACTTTGGTTTAATTAGTTCTCATCTGCTCCCCATGTGTTTGTGTCATTCCACTCTGGCCCTTCCAGGTCCAGTCTTTTCTAGGAATAAGACTAGAAGGGTCTAATTAAATACTTTTATTTCTGGGACTTCCCTGGTGGCGCAGTGGTTAAGACTCTGCACTCCCAGTGCAGGGGGCCTGGGTTCGATCCCTGATCAGGGAACTAGATCCCACATGCATGCCGCAACTAAGAGTTTGCATGCCACAACTAAAGAGACCGTATGCTGCAACTAAAACCCAGCACAACCAAATAAATAAATATATATATGTGTATTTAATTGAATACTTTTATTTCTGTATGTTAGCTTTTTTCCCTCTGTGTTTCTTTCTGTACGTACTTGCATCTAAATAAGGACAATTTTGAATACTGGTATACACAGAATTTTATCATAAACAGTCAATAAACCATACTGTACAGATGTAATAAGAAACTTGTGAGTAATACTGTGGATACCCAGGCTTTGTCAGCAGATCTGTGTTTTAAAATCTAGTTGTCAGGGACTTCCCTGGTGGTGCAGTGGTTAAGAATCCACCTGCCAGTTCAGGAGACTCGGGTGTGATCCCTGGTCCGGGAAGATCCCACATGCCACGGAACAGCTAAGCCTGTGCGCCGCAACTACTGAGCCTGTGCTCTACAGCCCTCGAGCCGCAACTACTGAGCCCAAGTGCCACAACTACTGAAGCCTGCATGCCTAGAGCCCGTGCTCCGCAGCAAGAGAAGCCACTGCAAAGAGAAGAACGCGCACTGCAGCAAAGAGTAGCCCCTGCTCACTGCAACTAGAGAAAGCCCACCTGCAGCAGTGAAGACCCAACACAGCCAAAATAAATAAGTAAATAAATTTATTTTTTAAAGAAATCTAGTTGTCACCCTATATTGGCTGTATGATCTTATATATAATCTCTTGTAGATTCAGTGTGCTCATGTATAAAGTGGAAGATAATAATACTTTTTTTTTTTTTTACATTGTTGAGGGCTAGATGAGATACCTTTTTTTAAAAAAATTCATTTTATTTATTTATTTTTGGCTGCGCTGGGTCTTTGCCACTGCGCGCGGGCTTTCTCCAGCCGCGGCAAGCGGGGGCCACTGTTCGTTGCGGTGCATGGGCCTCTCATTGCGGTGGCCTCTCCCACTGTAGAGCACGGGCTCCAGGCACACGGGCTCAGTAGTTGCGGCTCGCAGGCTCCAGAGCACAGGCTCAGTAGTTGTGGCGCATGGGCTCAGTTGCTCCGCGGCATGTGGCATCCTCCTGGACCAGGGCTTGAACCCGTGTCCCCTGCATCGGCAGGTGGACTCCCAGCCACTGCGCCACCAGGGAAGCCCTAGATATCTTTTTTTAAAGCACTTGGAACATTACTTTCACTGAACTTAGTAAACTAACCTCATTTCCTCAAACATACTAATTCTAGTTCAAACATAATCGCTTGACATTAATAACGTTACCATTTTGGTTCTAGTCCTTTTAATGTAAGTTGCATTGATAAAGATAAAAATTTAACTCCACAGTTGTTCTAGATACTCTATTTTAGATCCACTGGGATGAAAAATGAGAAGAAACCCGCGTAACTGTGCGTTATCTTATTTCTGGCTTATGTGAGTGTATGGGAACCTCAAAACTCATCAGGTATTTCAAAAACAGTATGCATTTATTCATTTACTCAATATGTTTTATACATACCTACATGGCACTATCATTAGGCTTTGGAATACAAAGACGAAAAAAAATAATCCGTGCCTGTATTGGAGGTCATCATTTGTTGAAGGAGACAGATAAATAAGCAATTGTAATAACAGCATCAAAAGTAGTGTGATAGGGGGCCTCCCTGGTGGCGCAGTGGTTGCGCGTCCACCTGCCGATGCAGGGGAACCGGGTTCGCGCCCCGGTATGGGAGGATCCCACGTGCCGCGGAGCGGCTGGGCCCGTGAGCCATGGCCGCTGGGCCTGCGCGTCCGGAGCCTGTGCTCCGCAACGGGAGAGGCCACAACAGTGAGAGGTCCACGTACAGCAAAAAAAAAAAAAAAAAAAAAATAGTGTGATAGGTGTCTGCACGGGTAGCCTTGAGAACCCAGAGGAGGTGCCTCCCATCTCTCCTAGATGGGGAATGTGTATATAGGTGTCCAGGTGTACTTCCCAGGGAAGATGTCATCTGAGTTGAGTCTGGAGAGAGCCAGAACCTGGAGCATGAAGCCTTTTCTTCCCGGCCAAGAAGATGGAGTTCATTTTAAAATGATGAGGGATCAGTGAATACTTTTATTTAGAGCAACATAAACAGATGTGGAACTTAGTATAATTACCTAGATGCATACCTCCAAGCAGTGGCATCAACATCAATTTTATTATCCTCTACACTGCCATCATTTATTTAATACCTATTCTATATCTGACTCGTGTATATTATCTCATTTAATCCAGCACCCTTTGAACTAGATATTATTGCCGTTATTTTATAGATGAGAAAACACTGGGTGATAGCGGTTAATAGAACGGTTAGTGACTGGACACACAGAGAGAATGTGTTTGACTACCTGTCATTCCACCAGTGGGATGTTAGTGGAGGGTAAGATGAGAGATGATGATCTGTCGATCCCTAGTCTTCACTTTCATGTTTTGTATTATGAACATTTCACTTAACTTAGTTAGATACTAGAATTTAAAGATAACATTCATGCCCTACAAGACAGCTTGTCTTTTATTTTGTCTGGTGCCCCAGAAACTTTGGTTCATGCTGACACTGCAGGGACACATGACTGTTAGACTCATGGAAAGAAAACATATCCGTATCCAATGTGGAGCCACATTTTTTTTTCGGGAGTTTTTCATCTTGCAGGATTTTTATCCCTATCCTTCAGAACTCTTACAGGGCATAAGCTACTTTACTCTCCATTCCATCTCCTTTTCCTCTGAATAAAATTCTCTTAAGGAAAGATTTGGAATGATACCTCATTAGGATTTGAGATGTTTGAGTTGAATAATTAATTCTTAAAGTCTCATATATAACTAGGGACCTGGCTTCTCAATATGAAGGATAGTTTGAAACTAGATTTTGTCTTTCTGCTTCATAGTGTTTGTATAGTGTATTGAAGCAATGGAGTGAAAGGTAATAATTCTTAGGAAGTTAAAAAAAACTGATTATTAATCTAACCACACTCCTCATTAGCTTTCTAAGTGCTGATAAAATTGGCGATTTGCCCCTTCATTCTTAGCTCTTTAATTGAAAGTACAAATAAAGTACCTCTTCTCTCCTAGAAATGTGGCGTGGCAGCTGATTAATTTTAAGAAGTATTTGTATGTAACTAGCAGGGGTACGACAGAGACAGGGTATGCACAGTTTTGAGTCGCTCTGCTCACTTTTTACTCCTTTTATTTCAGCTCAATCTGAAACCGAAGTTTCTGGGTCTGCAAGGAATATCAGAAGGTTACTAAGTTTCCAGCGGTATCTTAGATCGTCACGCTTTTTCCGTGGTACCAGCGTTTCGAATTCTGTAAACATTTTAGATGATGATTATAATGGACAAGCCAAGGTGTGTATAGCTTTTTCAAGAAAACATTAATTTGTAGATAAGTTTAACGAAGGCTTGTTTTTCCCATATGGTACTGATTTATAGAGCCTTTTTTTGTATGTGAAATCAGTTGAACCCATTTTTCAGGTTTTCCCTGTAGAGCAGCTACAGGGAAATACCTATAATTAGGTAATAATTAGGTATAACTAGGTAATAATTAGGTATAATTAGGTATTACAGAGCAAGGAACATTTCTGAAGTAACTAAAATAATGAAAATGTTTTCGATTTATTATAACAGCAAGTAGATCAATAGAAAGTTAAGCTATAAGATCACACTTAACGCTGGGAAGAATATTATGGATCATCTGATCTAATTTCTGTATTCTGTAGTTAAGAACAGTATGGCCTTAAAAAAAAGAAAAAAAGAACACTGTGGACTGAACAGTATAAGGGACTTGGTTGAGCTCCCCAAGCTGGTTAGAAGTAAACCCAACACAGCAAGATTCATGACTTTCAGTCAAATGATTTTTCCATAGTCTCTTGTATCAGTGAGACATTTGGAAGATTTAGATTTTTTAAAAATTAAACTCTGTGATTGTGTGCATTGTTTTCTTTATATAGTTTAAAAGAACTATGTTAATGAAGGTGGAAGTTAGTTGAGGTTGTTTGTGACCAAATGAGAATTTTTTAATAATCTTATGTTTCTAATAGTTGTAAAAGTATTCTTTGACTTAATGGCCAGATGTTGTCAGTTTGTGTAGATAGGGTCGGGGTACCCACTCTATGGTTATACTAAAGTGAAAAAATTTGCCTCCCAGTTTGATAAAACAAATCAGTGGAAAAGTACTGATGCTTTCCTTAAATTTTAAAAAGTTCACAAGTTTTGTTTTTTAGAATGAGAATATTATGTGTATCATTGGTTGTTAGTATTATAATCTCAACCAGTAGTACCTTAATGTCGCTTAGGTCATAAATGTATACAACAGTGAACTTTTGGATACAAAATAAAAATTTTTTCTTGAAAATACAGTCCACAAAATTTTCAGGTTACAAATACATGGTGTAAAAATATCTATTTGAGTTTTAGGGTTGTGGGATTTATTTACTTGGCTGAACTAACCATCAACCTAAAAATTAATGTAGTAAATGCTATTGACTATTTTATAAGAATATTTAAAGAATATAAATAAATACCCATAAATTGGGAGTGTATTTGCAAAAAACGAATAACAAATAATTTAAGTGTAGTATAGTGTAGGTGTCTGGTGCCTAGGTTCCAGAATCAGACCACCTGACTTCAGATCCCAGCTCTGTTACTTTCTTGCTGGGCAAGTTAGAACTTTTTGCCTCTTTCCCCATCTATAAATGAGGATTGAAAACAATGCCTGCTTGATAGTGTCGGTATGAAGAGTAAGAGTGAGTAAAGAGTAAAGCACTTTTAACAGTACCTGGGATATAGCAAGTATTTGGCTATTATAATTTACTTTTATTCGATTTTTAAAATCTGGTTTCTAGACCATGCAGTGTATGAACCACACTTCTGTGATGTTAAGTTATATTAGAATTCTTGACCGTTCATGGGAGTATTGGAATAAGTCGAAGGGAACACTAACCTTACCTATACGTTTATTAACTGGAAAACAAAATAATAATTGTTTTTTCAAGTGGAGTTTATCCCTCTGGACATGTTTTGGAGCCGTTTGGAAAGGTCATGATTAAAGGGAGAATGATGCTTAACATTTCTTAAAATAAATCAGCCACTTCCCATTTTCGTTAACTTCCCTGTGGACTGTCTACAAAAGATAGAGAATGTTACTGAAATTAAATTACAGTAGGAATGTTTGGTTTTCATTTCAGTGTATGCTGGAAAAAGTTGGAAATTGGAATTTTGATATCTTTCTATTTGATAGACTAACAAATGGTAAGTGAAGAATTTAACTTACTCTAGTTAATGTATTCTTGAGATTGCTGCCCTGATGGTACAGCCGCTGGTGGGCTGCTGCTTTCATTTACTTAGGTTAGGAGCCCTCCTGGCAGAGAGAGCTTTGTTGAGTTGCTTCTTTAGTGACTGATTTGTAAGCCTAGAGAGTCCATCTAAAATTTTATTTTTTGATTATTACTCTTGGTAGTAATCAAAAGTAACCCCTGTCATCATCACTTGGGCATCCCTTATTAACGCTACTGTTATTAATAACCCAAGGCGAACATCACTGTCTCACTGTTCTTGGTTTTTCTTTTTTGGTTTCTTTTGTACTGAAGTCACAGTGCCATCCTCTGATCTTGTATTCCAGTTTTGATAGCCCCAGATATGTGGTAGATTAATGACCCTTTGAGAGATGGCTTTTCTGCTAGCTCTGGCTCCTAGGCTTTCTTTTCTCTGCTCACTTGAGAGATGGCGTGTATACGATCAGCAGCAGTGGTTCCTTCTGGCACAGCTTCTCCGTGGCGGGGTCAGGTGGGGTGGGGAAGAGCTCGTGGCTTCTTGAGGGGGCGCATCAGAATCTACAGAAAGTATGAGTACTTTGAAAAAGACAGGTGATTCTGGTCTGTTTACCTCTTTCTGAGTTTTGTTTTGCTTTGCGGGAAGGGTTCATTTTTCTTTATTCTGTTTGGGAATGGGAAGAGAATTCCCTTTGAGAATCATTCTTTATTTACTGTAAAATTTTTGGCATTAAGAAAAAGGTGGTACCTGTTGTCCAACTAGACTTTGCCCCTTTTGCCTTAATATGTTTTAAATGAAGCAGAGTGGAAAGTCCACTGAGAGGAAGTCAGTTCTGATGGTTGAGAATGAAATAAATATGTGATTCACTGGTATACTTTGAAATCACTTTTCTTTTCTTATTTTACTTTGGAATAAGGCTCCTTTCTTAAGAAAGCCAGATATGGGAAATGGACAAGCAAATAGAACTGTATTCATCTTGAGAATAGCATGGGTCTAGCTTCTTAGTATCACTACATCATTCGCTCTGAGTTGTATGGCCAGGCATAGTGAGGAAACCTTTGTGATCACCTTCTAGTTGTCTGTGGACTGCTGACCGAAAATAAAGTGGAGCGACCCAGGCGCGAGTGTAAAGACAGTAAAGTTCTCCTCAGTGGCAGAGCCTCCCTCCCGCTTGCCTGCCTTTTGTTTTTCCCCCTTTTCTCTTCCTGCTCCCCTCTCTTTTGCCCTCTGGTGACTAGTGTCTCTTCCGCTCCCTGCCCCCACTGGGGCCTGTCCACACAGAAAAGGCTCTAATATCATTTAGGGCCTGTCAGAGGCTCTTACTATCAGCTGTCTTCCTTGCAGCCATCCCCTTTTTGAAAATAGAGGTGCCTCAGCTTCTTCTAGATCTGGGAAACTCCCCTTTCCTAATGCAACACAAATATTACTTTAGTCATTATCTCAAGATAAACATAGATAAGATAGTGCCGCCCTTAACGCCTTCAGGGTCTAGCCTCACATAAACACTAACAGCTCATAGCCTATTCTGAGTCTCCTGGGACACTTGTCACCCACTGAAATAGTTGATTGTTTTTCTCTAGATTTTATTTTTAAAAAGAACCTACCTGCTAGTCAGGGGGCGTGGCGATAAAAGTGGAGTGAGGGTGACGGTGCAGGTGACACTGCAGGTGACAGTGACTAGTGCAGCCACTAGTCCACGTCAGTTAACTTAGCACTTGGCTTTCCTTTCATCATCTCACTCCTTTTTTGTGGAGAAGGTGGCCGAGTGGTTTCTTCTTGGAGTTGTTAGGGGTTAGTAGAAACGAGCCATGGTTAGCCACCCACCTGTGCTTTTACAGATGGTGATATCTATGTTCAGTTCACTAGTGTCACCCAAGAGTTACAGGAATTCTATACATGAAGAGATATTATTGGGAAACCAATGGGCAGAAGAAAATTCCTGTAACTTGCATTATTTAATTGGATCTGCTTTCCTTTCAAAGCTGCTTAGCCTGAAATGAATTCTGGATGATAATACGTACATAGTGTCCAAGAATACAGTTTTCCCTTCTTGCTGTGGATCCCGTCGGTGTGTTCTGTGTTTCTTCCTCTGGTGATTTCCCAAATGATACTGTGAGGAGGGCAGGGAAGAAACAAAACTCTGATTCCCAGCTTGTCCACTGCAAAGCGGGAAGTAGTTACTATCTGGTAGGATATATTTGATGTTGCTTTTTCAGGAATGAGTTAGGTTACATGCGATAGCAAGATAGGGCTTGTCACCCCCAAAAGTCACCTGGCGCTTGCGGACCCTCGTTGCCAGGCCTGTGTTAATAGCCGTAGCCCAGTCCTGCCAGCTCCCAAGTATTGAAGAGAATCACATCCTAAAACCTGTCGAGAGCCGTAACACCTTAGGCAGGTCCGTCCTTTGATATATCTTTATATGAAGGGTAACTTTTCTATAAGCACAATTTTCTTTTCCAAGAAGGTGTTTCCATTCTCATATAAAATAACTTCTGTGCCTGTTTCTTGTTTAATGTATCGACTAAGCATCATCGCTTGCTTTGAAATGTTTCGTTGACTTGTGTTCTTATTTACTGGTATTAAGTCAGTTGGTATCTTATAAACTGAAAATGAGGAAAAATGTTGCATATACAGTTTTTCATGTTGATATGGGTGGTCCACTTGTTAGATTGGTTCTTGTCAGATTCCCCTAGGGTTCTTGGTGGAGGACATTAACATGCGTTTCTTACTGCCATTTGCCTGAATTCCAGATGAGGGTAGTTTACCATTTCATTGCAGCTTACTTAGAACTTACTCTAGACCCTAGAAGTTGGTAATTTATTTCATTAGGTTTGGGAAACAATTTTGGGAGAATCCTGTGATTACCTAAATATACAGAATGAATATACATTCTTTTTTTTTAAATTGAGGCATAATTAACATATAACGTTATGTTAGCTTCAAACATACGATGTAATGACCTGCTATTTGTATGTACTGCAAAATAATTGCCACAGTGGGTCTAGTTAACATCCGTCAGCATACATAGTCACGGTTTTATTCACTATGATGAGAATTTTCAAGACCTTCTCTCAGCAGCATTCAAACACACAATGCACCCATTTTGTCCCCTTGCGCCACCTCTGACAACCAACCGCCCGGTCTGTTCTCTGTCTCTGTGAGCTTGAGATTTTGTTGTTTTTGTTTTAGATTCCACATATAAGTGAGATTAGACAGCATTTATCTTTCTCTGTCTGACTTACTTCACTAGCACGGTTCCCTCAAACTCCATCTGTGTTGTCGCATATGGCAAGACTTCCGTCTTTCTTATGGCTGGGTAATATTCCACTGCATATACACCACATTTTCTTTATCTATTCGTCCATCGATAGGCCCTTAGGTTGATTCCCTGTCTTGGCTATTGTAAATAATGCTTCAGTGAAGATGGGGGTGCAGGTGTCTCTTTGAGATAGTGATTCCGTCTCCTTCAGCTATATACCAGCAAGTGGGATTGCTGGATCATACGGTAGTTCTACTTTAAATTTCTTGAGGAACCTCCATGGTTCTCCATAGTGGCTGCACCAGTTTACAATCCCACCAACAGTGCACCAAGGGTTCCCTTTTCTTCACATCCTCGCTAGCACTTGTTATCTCTTGTCTTTTTGATAATAGCCATTCGGACAGGTGTGAGTTGATATCTCATTGTGGTTTTAATTTGCATTTCCCTGATGATTAGTGATGTTGAGCACGTTTTCATGTGCCTGTTGGCCATCTGTATGTCTTCTTTGGAAAAATGTCTATTCAGATTCTCTGCCCATTTTTTAAAACCAGATTGTTTTTTGAATATACATTCTGAAATATCTCTATATATGCCCTAAGAAAAGTTGGTTGTTACAGTGGTTACAACAGAAACATAGCTCACTTCTTCACAAATGATTCTAGACCAGGTGGGCTCATGTTTGTACCAGTAGAGTGTTACTAGGATTTGAATGCATTTTTACATTTAACTCCTTAAAGGTAAAAGATTTGAAACGGTTTTTTCTTTCTGTGTGAAGGTGATGTGACGGATGGTTTTTAGGAAGACTCTCTCTTGGTTGCCACATCCTTTCCAGTGTTGCTTACGCAAACCTTGTTCCAGCTAGATTACTTTTTTCCTCATCTATGGGCTTCGAAACAGTTGTTCAGGCAGTTTTGGATAATTAGTTTAGCCTGATAGTTCTTTGTAGTTCTTCATAAATATTATTACTACAAATTTTCATTGTGGGACTAGTTGGGTCTTTTATACACGTTTATAAGAATCATAGATTTCTTTCGAGACTACTGGAATCATGTTTATGTTATTATTGTCTGAACGCTGGCAGTAATTTATGAGCTCACACAGTCTGTTTAATTGTTAAATAACATAGCATTAAAACCTACAGTCTGTTTAATTGTTAAATAATATAGCATATGCAGCCAAGGCGCTTTGCTCTGGGACACCCCCATTCAGAGCAGCGTGGTGGAGAGATGGTTATGAGGAGGTAAGTGCAGCCATGTTTTAGGTGCTTTCGGAAATTGAATCCAACTTACTCAGTGTGGACAATTTTCAAAGTTTTCTATCAATTCTAATTATTTTGGTGTCTTTAAAAAAAAAAACTCATCTATTCAAAAATGTTTATCTTCCAGTTGTTTGGTTTTGGAAAAAAAAACCCAGAAAATCTTTTTTTCTTAGAATAGAAAGAACATGTGATATTTAAATTCAAAACTGGTAAAATAAGTTGTAAATTTTAGATAGACAAAAAGTAGGACTTAGTACTCTTTATGTTTTATATTCAAACCTATATTTGGAAGCACAGTGCAGTTACATTAGCTTGTATTCCTGCTAATATCTCCTCTTCTTCCTTTTTAGGAAATAGTCTAGTAAGTTTAACCTTTCATTTATTTAGTCTTCATGGATTAATTGAGTACTTCCATTTAGATATGATGAAACTTCGTAGATTTTTAGGTAAGTGATTCTAGCCCATTTAACAGCAATAAGATTTATACTGGTACTTGTTTAACTTTTCTCTCAATTGTATCAGCTGTTGCTCTAAAACTAATCACCCCAAAGTTAGTGGCTTTAGAAAAACCACACATGTATTTAGCCCCGAGTCTGCAGGGCTGTGGAGCGCTGCTTCTGGTCTGGCTGCGCTTGTTTGTGCCCCCGCCCTTGACACCCAGTGAGCTGCACAGCCGCGTCGTGGGCCTCAGCTGGGACACCGGGCCTGACCCGGCTCAGCTCTACATGATCTCCTGTTAAATTAAGAGGAGGCAGAGGAGTTTGGCACCATAATAGAGCCGCTTTAAAAACAAAAAAGGAAAACCATTATTTTACGACAAGCCGAGCTTGTTCAGAGAGCAGTGGCCAGTTGGCAGGAGAGCGCTGGCACATCCAGACCCCCGAGCGCACTGGCCTGCCTTGCTGTCCGCTGCATCCCGGTGGCCAGAGCCCGTCAGATGGAGGGGGGGGGGCCACACCTCTGAGGGGGGGCCACACCTCTGGGTGGGGAAGCTGCGAAGGCCGGGTGCCGCTGGGGCTGGGGCTATGTGGTGAGGAGCTGGGTCGGCTTTGCTGTCAGCCTCCCACGTCAGCCACAGCTTTCTCACAAAGATGACACAGTTTCTGTCCTTTCTTAACTTTTTGAAGGCTAAAACCTTAAAAGATCCAGGTACATTGCGCTTGGGTCTCCTCTTTTTCTGATCCCAGAAATCTCTTGACAGAAAACTTCAAAGATTATTTTGAATATGTTTTAATGTGCAGAGTGATATTTAAGAGCACTCTGCTAGGAAAAAAATTGGAGTCTTTCACCAAATAAAGAAAAATGTTAGAAGAAAATCAGCATAAGGATTCTTTTTGTAACGAAGGTGATGAGATTTTCTTTCCTCTTAATTAGCAAACTAAGATAAATTTATTACCTAAGACGTTGAGAAACTTCTAATGCATATTTATTTACAAATTGTATGCCTGCAATCCTGTACATTTAATATCTGTTATAAAACACATAAATAGATATTAACACGAGTATTTAGAAAACTATGTTAAAGGATGGGCTCAAAGTAAATACAGAACTCTAATGCTCTTCACCTCTCACCAGTGAGTCCTAGTTCACCACCTTGGGGTTGGCTCACCATACCTGGAGATCACTGGATTGAGTGTTAGGCTGTGAGGGCCAAAGTGCAGGTTTGGTGGCAGTGGGGACGGCTCTACCCCCTCATCCTAGTCTACTTTTTCATGGCAGCATAATACAGACACTGAGCATAGAAGGCAGGGTTAACAGATCACCCTTCCCTACTACTGAAAAACTAACTGCAGATCTGAAACTCACCTCACTGATGGAGTATCCCAAGGATCGTGTTCACATTCCCCAGTATCTGTATTATTTTAGCCTCATAAAGATTTTGGGGGGCTTCCCTGGTGGCGCAGTGGTTGAGAGTCCGCCTGCCGATGCAGGGGACACGGGTTCGTGCCCCGGTCCGGGAGGTTCCCACATGCCGTGGAGCGGCTGGGCCCGTGAGCCGTGGCCGCTGAGCCTGCGCGTCTGGAGCCTGTGCTCTGCAACGGGAGAGGCCGCAGTGGTGAGGGGCCCGCGTACCGCTTAAAAAAAAAAAAAAAAAAAAGATTTTTGTTCTCTGATGAATTCCTAGTTCCTAGAACAGTATCTACTACAATGGTATTTGTTGAATGAATTGTACAGTTTTTATTAAACTGAGAAACTCTTTTTAAATTAAAAAAAAAGTCAGAAGAGTGTGGCACAATGATAGATTGACATTTTAAAAGAGAAAAAAAGGAAAAAATAATTTTATAATTTTGACATGAATACCTTCATGCCATTTAAAGAGTTTCAAACAAGAGTCAAAGTGGTGTTGACGCCTTGGGTGTACATGTGAGTTACGATAAGTGATTGTCCTTTCCCTGAATCGGAACAATTAGCTGATAGCCACATGAGAAGGGTAAGTGGAGAATGCATAATTGTTGCAATTTTTGTATTTGTACGTGCCTCCTGTTCGCAGTTAAATTTGGGGTCTTTTTTTTTTCTTTGACACAGTTATGATCCAAGAAGATTACCACAGTCAAAACCCTTACCACAATGCAGTCCACGCTGCAGATGTTACTCAGGCCATGCACTGTTACCTAAAAGAACCTAAGGTAAGGTGTTAGCATTTACAGTCAGTGAAAGTCCTGAGAAAATGCCCTTGACTTAATTTCAAATACTTTTCCTTAAGTTAATGATTTAATCAGACTTAAAATTAGAAGCTTCCTTCACAAGAGTGAGATGTAGCTGGATCAAGTTTCCAGGTGTGGCTATATTTGTAAGTTGACAGCTAGAGAACTGGGGTGATTGTCAAGAATGAGGCTGGAGAAGCCCAAGCGAGGGCCTGGCCGTACGGCCCGGCCACACACGTCGAGTCACCTGGCGTTTACGCTGAGCTCCACGAGGGCAAGGATGACACTCGTCGGGTCCCGTGATGAATAGGGAGCTACGGAAGGGAAGCAGGAGACTTTACAGAGCTATCCTGGCTGTGGGGGGAGAATAACTCAGACCAGACCAGAAACATGCACGCTTCCTGTCAGGAGCTGTTTCAGTAGCCTTGGGGCAGGAGAGAGGCAGACAGTTGCTGAGATCTCTTGGGAATCAGAACATGGAGGATGTGGTGTCTGGATGCATCTAGGGGAGTGAAATAGGGAGAGGAGCCGGTGGAGACTGTCCCTGGCAGCTGAGTAGCAGGTGGGAGTCGCTGTGAGGGAGAGAATGTAGAAAGGGAGGGAGGGCTGGCAGAGGTGATGAGCTCCATCGTGGGCACGTGCGGTTAAATGTATTCGAGCCATATCCGAATGCAGGTGTCTAGTAGAGAGTTGGATAGGAGTCTGAAGCATAGCAGAGAAATCAGAGCTGGGGCCCATCAGCTGTAGATGTTAATGGGAGCCGTGTTTGCCCACGGACGCTCCCTGTTCCCGGAGGTTGTAAAGTTACATCTGCCCCCCTTAGCCCTACTTCTGAACTCGCCTCCCCAGCGATCTTAGTTCGGCTGGATGTGGGGAGGGGAGGAGGCTGACTGAGCCAGTTGGTGCTAGTTGATGCCAGCTCTGAGAATATCGCCGTGTGGTTGCCAGTCTTCTGATTTTTCAAGAGATGTGGAGTATGTGAAAGTACCCCAATTTTTAAAGTACATTATGACTTAAAAAAAAATTAACTTTATTGTGGCATCATTTATATGCAGTAGTAAAATGCATACCTTTTATGTGTGTAGTTTTGATAAATGAATCCTCCCATGCACCCCAATTTTTTAATTAAAGTTTAAAACAAACTTTGGGCCAAGCCTAAAGTGTCTCTGTTGAACAGTCTTGCCGGAGAAATTGATAAGTAATCACCATACAGCCAGGGAAGTGGAATGATGGAGCTAAGTGCCTCATGGGACACAGAGGAGATAAACCTAGTCCACGGGGCTGTGAAGGCCTCACCCTCTGACTGGCCACGCCCAGCCCGAAGCCAGGGCTGAGGGGCACCAGCACCCAGCAGGACCAGAGGGGCAGAGAGAGTGCAGGGCGAACGTGGGTACAGACACTGTCGTACCCATGCAGCTCTGGCAGCACTAATTTTAAACACTTTTTGCCTATGTAGCTCTGATCATTCTTATTTTCAACACTTTTCATCATTAACATACTCAGTGAACTCTTCAGTCAAAGCTTCAGTTAAGGATACAGATAAAATCACTAAGATTTAAAATACAGCAATTCCCTTCTCCCTTATCATAGAGATAAGAAAATAGAAATAGAGTCACTCAGAGTTGACTGTACCTCTTTTACTTCCTGGTCCTTTACATGGCATCGCATTGTCGAGTGTTTTCATTCATTTGTTCTGTCCATTTTCCTGGCGCTAGGAATCCAGTGGTAAACAAGACAGGAAAGGTTCCTGGCCTTCAAAAAGTTGCCCTCCCAGTGGGGGAGGCAGGGGGGGCAGTCTTTAAACAGATAAACAGAACTTTGACCTCTACTGTGGTAACTGCTGCTGTGAAGTCACGTAAATAGGGTGATGTGCTGGGGAATGACTGGGTGGCTGGCGAGAGCTCACAACTTCAGACAGACGGTCGGGAGCCATATAAACCGCGAGGCAGTGTTTGAGAAGGAGGCAGCCACGGAGAAGAATCCAGGTGCAGAGGGGACCGTGAAGAGAAAGCCTTATATACAGTGTTTAGTGGGAAATCTGCTTCCGTTTGTTTGTTTAAACACCAACTTTTATTTTATGGATTGGTGCTGTTACTGGTTTTTTTTTTATTGTTGTTTATTTATTTTTGGCTGCGTTGGGTCTTCGTTGCTGCGTGCAGGCTTTCTCTAGTTGAGGCGAGCGGGAGCTACTCTTCATTGCAGTGCACAGGCCTCTCATTAAAGTGGCTTCTCTTGTTGCGGAGCATGGGCTCTAGGCATGTGGGCTTCAGTAGTTGTGGCACGTGGGCTCAGTAGCTGTGGCACACGGGCTCTAGAGCGCAGGCTCAGTAGTTGTGACGTGCAGGCTTAGTTGCTCCGTGGCATGTGGGGTCTTCCCGGACCAGGGCTCGAACCTGTGTCCCCTGCACGGGGGAATCCGCATTGGCAGGCGGATTCTTAACCACTGCGCCACCAGGGAAGTCCTGCTTTCGGTTTTTATATCTTATGATTTATATGTAAAAGCTAATTCCTGGCTCTTCTAAGTAAAAAAAAAAAAAATTGAAAACCAAGAAATTATTGAAAGTTCCTTCTGTGTGTACTTGTATCAGCTCTAACTTTAGTATTTATTGTTTATGTCCTCAAAGCTGAACCTGAGAATATAGATTATAATTTTGTTCCAGTTGAGCCTAACGGTACCTAATAGCAACAGTCAAAATGGGAATAACATTTGTCTTTTTTTAAAAAAATCTAGTTTTAAAAATTGCGTTAATGTCATTGACTTCCTTGTCTTTGTTAGGAAACTCATAAAGTTTTTTTTCTGATGAAAGATTTTTGTAACAAGCAGAAATGTTGCATTTTTATTCAAAATTTTTTTTGCATGTGTGATTTGTTTTCAAGCTTAGAACTTACTTTTCCTTCACAGAACTTTAACAACCCAACTGCTGCTTCTCATGTTTCTATTTTTAATAGTTAACTCTTTAATCTGCCTGAGACTGTTTGATGTCATGTGTAAGTCATACATTAATCTTTAACAATTCTGGATTATTGCATTCTCCCAGGCTGGTACACGTCTGTTCTTCTGCCAGAGTTATCATAAGAATATAACACTTCCGAATATTGCTTAACAAATCACATGTTCATAAGATATCCACAGCCATGCCTACATTCTTATGTCGGGAGGGGACGTGGCTCTATATGCAGGATGCTCCATGGAGTGTGCCCCCTGTTCATCTTGATCAGGAAGCAGCACTCTTTTTATTTATTTATTTTGGGCCGTGTTGGGTCTTGGCTGCTGCACGCTGGTTTTCTCTACTTGCTGCGAGTGGGGGCTACTCTTCCTTGCAGTGCGCGGGCTTCTCATTACGGTGGCTTCTCTTGTTGCAGAGCACGGGCTCTAGGTGCGTGGGCTTCAGTAGTTGTGACACACGGGCTCTAGGTGCACAGGCTTCAGTAGTTGTGGCTCGTGGGCTCAGTAATTGTGGCTCACGGGCTCTAGAGCGCAGGCTCAGTAGTTGTGGCGCACGGGGCTTAGTTGCTCTGCGACATGTGGGATCTTCCCGGACCAGGGCTCGAACCCGTGTCCCCTGCATTGGCAGGTGGATGTGTAACCACTGTGCCACCAGGGAAGTCCAAGCAGCACTTTTAAAATCTTTTATTTTTTTTTAATGCTTTTGCATATCCTAAAGAGGAAATAATTGTCTTCACCATCTTCTACCCATTCGTTGAGTTTCTCTATATACCGTTTACAGGTAATACAAAAATAAATAATTTACATTCTCTGCCCTCAAACAGCTTACACTATTTCAGTGGATTCAGGCCCTCTGACAGTGGTTTTTTTCAGGCCAAGATGAACTTGGTGCAGGGGATGGGAAAAAAAAATCCATTCTGGCATAGAAAGAATATACTAGAATTTGAATCAAATATTTTTTTATCTCATATTTTAAAACTTTTCAGTTTTCATCCGTGTTTTATCATGTGCAATATGGGTTGGCTCCGTGTTGTAATCTGTAAGTAAGTATACCTATATTGGTGGCCTATGCTCAGAATACTTTTCTACTGTTAGGGCACAGGACCCTACACGTTTAGAGAGCACTGCCCTAATGTAAAGCTAAACAGGCGCACGTTGCGCTCTGGCAGTGTTAGTGTGGCAGGATGTGAAATGTGCTGCAAGAACGCAGTCAGTCATTTGTGGGCTGGGGCTGGGCGAGGGCTGGGCTGCAGGTGGAGAGGGGAGGTGGGCTGGGGAGGCGCTGGTGGAGCTGGGCCTTAAAGGTTGTGAGTAGAAGCTTGCCGAGAAGCGAGAGGCGGTTCATGAAAAGCAGGTGCGACACACTCCAGGTGAGCATTTTTTGTCGTTGAAAACTTCAGTCAGGTAAATAAGCTTATGTATTGTGATTAGTTTATCAAGAATAGTAAATGACTGTTGAGAGTAAAATTATAATGGCTGGCGTGCAGGATGGCTTTTCCTGAGATGAATACGCCGTGTATGCCGTCCTGAACCGTCCATCCATTGGGAGAGGATTTCATTCGCAAGTTGATGTAAACTTCCGCTCCGTGATTACTCAGGAGCTTCCTTCAACATTTGGGGCCTCAGAAGTAACCTTGCGTTTGGGTTCTTGATTGAAACCCAGTAACCAATTTATTGATAAACACACACCCTCAGTCACAGGTTTACAGTATTGTACACTTAAACGTCTGTTAAAAGGGTAGATCTCACCTTGAGTGTTCGCACCATGATAAAATTTTTTTTTATAACCTCATCGGCCCTCTCTGACTACGGTAACAGAAATACTCAAATCTCTGTTTGTTGTTTGAAAACTTGTGTGTCTCAAAAAGGTGGTCTGTACTCTAGCTGTCAGTTATGCTAGTTTCAAATGAAGGGTGAGCTGCATCCGTGAATCCCACGTGGGCCGGGACACGCTTACACCACACCTGCCGCCAGGGTCGGGAGGAGACCGGCCCCCGGCAGGCACTCCGAGGCCTGGATGAGCCGTCTGAGCAACGTGGCGGGAGGAGACCGCCGACGCTCGGTCGGGGCTAATGTAGAGCAGCTACTGTAACGGCGCAGAGCGGGTCTCCAATATGTCTGTAATCAGTTATTCCTTGCCGCACTCCAGCTTGCCAGTTCTGTGACTCCTTGGGACGTCTTGCTGAGCTTAATTGCAGCTGCCACTCACGATCTGGATCATCCAGGTGTTAATCAACCTTTCCTTATTAAAACTAACCATTACTTGGCAACTTTATACAAGGTTAGTGCAATTTTATCCTCAAAATTTAATATTCTTGCCTTCTAGAAAATGTGTCATGTTTAAAGAAGTGAAAGGAGTAAATAAATTCTCAGTGAATGTTCGAACTTTAATCAGATTAATATTACTTACAAATAATTCTTTATGTTCAGAGAAAGACTTACTATTTACTCAGACGTGCCCTTTTCTTTTTGTAGAATACCTCAGTACTGGAAAATCACCACTGGAGATCTGCAGTGGGTTTATTGAGAGAATCCGGTTTATTCTCACATATGCCATTAGAAAGCAGGTAGGTTGGATTAAGACAAAATTAATTAGTTACGAACTGTGGAAATTAAGTTGCAAAACAACCGTATAAAGTTTTTAAAATTATGTTGTTATATTCATGTGTTCCACAATTTTCGGGTAAATTATCTCATTTTGCAAATTTACATCAAAATTTTAATAATTTCAACCTGTTCTGAAATAGTCAGTGGTAATTTTTTTTCAGTGAATTTTTATGAAGGATCACTCATAGATACTATAAAATCCACTCCAAATACGCAATGGCTCAGTCATGGTTTACTGCTTATTTATGTAAATGGTATTACATATTTCCATTTTATGCTCTTTTGAATAAAACCGTAAGTTCTAGCTCTAAAGGTAAATTGGATAGAAAGTAAACAATCTGTATAAGAAATAGATTCATTAAAATCTGTTCCAGGAAGTTTTCAAAACTGATAAGACGTGAAAAGAATGCTTTGTATCCTCAATAACATAGTCCTAGAGTCACTGCTAGAGTTATAGGATAAACTAATGAATTGAAAGAACAGAAAATACTACATTTTTTTTAGAAAATATCATTTGATGTTGAGCAGGCCATTTGAAAGGCTAATAAAAAGTGTTAATGTAAATGAGCCCAATATGATAATGATGGTGGTGGTCAACAAAATCTCATGTCATTGGTCCACAAACTGAAGCTTTTAATGATGCCTCACCAAGAGAAGGTGCACTTAGGAAAACCATGTCAGTGGATATAAACCACCTACTTCTAGAAAAAAGGTGAGACATAAAAATACAATTTGGGCATCAAGATTTAAGTTACTGTCATTGTTCTTTCCTTTCTCCCTTTCACAATTTAAAACAACTTCATAAAAAAACAAAAATGTTTTTGGTAATGTCCGTGAGAAAAAAGCTGGACTTTCTATTTTTTTAAATTTGTATTCATGGATACCATTTGGAGTTATGACCGTACTTCTGGTAAGTAAAATTGTTTCTTGTCAGAGTGCAAATATAAAAACTGCTTAAACCACACAGTGTTTGTATATATAAGTTCTCTTTTTCTTGACTAAGGCAGGTAAATTGTTTGCTTCATTTGTTCCCTTTTTACCATGTTTTGCATTTGATGATTAACCCTGTTGAATTCTCATATTTTAATACAAATAAAAACTGAAAATAAGG
The DNA here is from genome assembly GCF_002837175.3 of Physeter macrocephalus. Classification (NCBI taxonomy): domain Eukaryota; kingdom Metazoa; phylum Chordata; class Mammalia; order Artiodactyla; family Physeteridae; genus Physeter; species Physeter macrocephalus. The sequence goes on from NC_041228.1 coordinate 69,572,344, forward strand.
AATACTGCATAATAGCATTCTTTTATGTTTGCTTAGGGTTTGTTTTACTTACTATTCAATATTGTGAGCCTTTTATTTTTTTATTTTATATTTTTTTGAAGCAAGAAATACGACTTTATTCGGAAAGTCGGCAGACCAAGAAGGTGGCGGACTAGGGTCCCCCCAAAAAACATCTTAGAGCCTTTTAATCTATTGACTGCTCTTTACTGATCATTATACAAAGATAATGTTTGTGATGGCCCATTGAAACAGCAGGAATTTTTAAACATTTCTCTTATTTAGCTTGAAACAGCTTTTTTTAAAAATATCTTTATTGCAGTATAATTGCTTTACGATGTTGTGTTAGTTTCTGCTTTACAACAAAGTGAATCAGCTGTACGTATACATATGTTCCCATATCCCCTCCCTCTTGTGTCTGCCTCCCTCCCACCCTCCCTATCCCACCCCTCTAGGTGGACACAAAGCACCGAGCTCATCTCCCTGTGCCATGCGGCTGCTTCCCACTAGCCATCTGTTTTACGTTTGGTAGTGTGTATATGTATCCATGCCACTCTCTCACTTCGTCCCAGCTTACCCTGCCCCCTCCCCGTGTCCTCAAGTCCAGTCTCTACGTCTGCGTCTTTATTCCTGCCCTGCCCCTGGGTTCTTCAGGACCGTTTTTTGAGATTCCATGTGCATGCATTAGCATACGGTACTTGTTTCTGAGGTGGTTTTTTAAATGATATAATGTATTTGTTATGTGCATTATTAACATGTTACCTTTTCCCTTCCAGAAAATTTGGATAATTAATTCTTGAATTTGGCCCTGAAAGCGTAGTTGAGCCTAAACTTTATTAAATTGGTGGAACTTCGTCAGGTTTTAGTCAGACACCTTGAGAAGTCTGCAGAAGTCAGTGGCTGAACGTGCTGGTCTTCCTCCATCTGACCCGCCTCTGCCTCCCAGATCTCAGGCACCAAAAGAGCCCAGAGTTGTTCGCTGCATGCCAGCGAAGAATCTTCTCAAGCAGCATGCCAATCTTGCATAGACTTTCTTAGGCATATAATTCCACCTTTAGTCATTCTTTTTGGAGTGTTTGCATATTGGTATTCTCCTACAAACTCTCTTGGTTTTAGTTTTGATTATTTTAGTAGGTTTTTTAAATGCATTCTTTAAATCCATCTTTTGGGTAGGTTAAAAGTTGAATGGCAGTTAGAATATCTTAGGGCCCTGTAACGCTTTCTGAGTATTAAGACTTAAGGAAAAAATAATCAAGAAGTGGCTATTCAGTTGAAAGACTTGTATTTCTCTTTATGTTTCCCTAATTCCAGACAACAGATGGAGGCTCAGATAGGCGCTCTGATACTGGCCACGGACATCAGCCGGCAGAACGACTACCTGTCCTTGTTTAGGGCCCATCTGGACAAAGGCGACTTACGTCTGGAAGACACCAGGCATAGGCATTTGGTTTTACAGGTAAAATGAGCTTGGAGAGATTCTATTTCTAGAGCAAATCATATGACTATTAGAATAAAAATGAACTATTCTCGTGTAGTCTTCTGAGTGGTTAAATCTTGAGGGAAAACATTTCATTTTATTGTAATAAGTTCTCATATCTAAAAAATGAGAGAGAAGTGGCTGATTTCCTTGTAGCTTTCTGGTTAGTGCAGTCCTATGCTTGCCTCTCCAGAATTATCAAGCGTGTGTAATTCGGTTAGTAGGCTTTCAGTGTTTCTGCAAAAATGATTGTTACAACTAATAGTATCATAAAATCAGTATAAAGGATAATGAATTTCCTGTTGCAACGTTTTCTTTTTCTTTTCTAAGGTGTTCTTTTCCCCACTATTAGCGTATATTAAGCTTAGTAAAATGGAAATTTTACTTTTTTTCCTAAGACAGTTTTAATATTTTGCTTGCTAGATGGCTTTGAAATGTGCTGATATTTGTAACCCATGTCGGACCTGGGAATTAAGCAAGCAGTGGAGTGAAAAAGTAACAGAGGAGTTCTTCCATCAAGGCAAGTTACAGTCTTGAGTGATAATCTAGTCAGTTCGTTTTTTAGCATCATATGAATAAAATAACTCAGACAATTGCAGAGTCCAGCAGTAGGTGCCTGATAGTTTTAGTGACAATTCACAGTAGATGTACATATAACCAATAATGCACAAATTGAGCATCTGTTTTGAAAATTAGCAGTTCTCTTTTGAAATGATCTGATGTGTGTGGGGGCGTTTATGAATTAGACGTGGAGCCGGCTGCAAGTTTTTCCGCACAGAAAGATTTTCCTGCCCTTGCTCCATCCTTGTCTTGTGTGGAGGGCGTGGCCATATGACCATGTAAGACATGTTTTGTGATTTAAAGCCAGGAACCAAGGATCTTCGTTCCGTGCACCTTCCTTTCAGAAATCGGAGTTTTAAATTAAAATGCTGACAGAATTACAGTCTTGGGATAACACCTAGTAAAAGTTTTCCACCCTCTCCATTTAAAATAGGACATCGGCTTGGCAGCCTTTTCTATGTATGAATAACTTACAGTTTAAAAAAGAGCTAATTTAGCAGGCGTCCTCTCATGAGGATTAAGTGTGTTACATTATTCCTAAGGAATTTACAGGTAAGATGAAGACTTTCATTATATATTTAACCAATAGGTATGTTCCGCATTAAGAAGTCTTTTTTTCTTCTTTTAATTTCTAGGAGATACAGAAAAAAAGCATCATCTGGGTGTGAGTCCGCTTTGTGATCGTCAGACCGAATCTATTGCCAACATCCAGATTGGTAACTATGCATACTTAGATATAACTGGTTTTTAAAATGCCACCGATTTTAAGTTTGTCACGAAGAGAGGTACATCTGAAATATCAGTATTAAAATTATGCTTATTTCTAACTTTTAAATAATTTAAGAAATCTTATTCTGGTTTTCCCTTTTTTTTGGCTCTTATAAGTGACTCTCATTTGATTTTGGTTCCTAAGAAGTAGAGCAGGTAGCAATAACTTTCTGTTCTAAAATGGAAAGAATGCATCATTTTCCCATGTGGGAGCCTCACTGGCGTCATTCCGGGACCGCTGGGCCTGACGGTCACGGGAAGACCAGCTTCCACGACTGCCGGCTTCTCTCTCACCGCCGCCTGCCGGTTGAAGCTCACCCTTCGGCACCTCACACAGGCCCCTTGTAACCTGGCCTCGACTTGTCTCTTCCGTCTTCTCCCCAGCACCTTCCCCCCCGCTCCGTTTACCTACAGCAACTTGGGACTCCCTGGGGCTCCCCCACTCTGTGCCTCGCCAGGCCCCCCACCTGCCTAGTAGCCTCCTTCCCTTGAGGGTCCACCTCAGATGTCACCCCCGGAAGCCACCTTTCACTCCCTCCGGGCAGTCGTCAGCCCTCGTGAGGCGCTAGATGCCTGCCGTCACGGCTCCAGGTGCCGCCGACCTGGCCTTCGGAGGGCGGGCTGTTCCCCAGGGCCAGCCCGCCCCTCGGGGCGGGGTCACTTGAGAACGGCTTGTTGAGTGGACCGTGACGGTGAGAGAAAGCACGGTGAGGGGGCTGTGATCCCAGAATGTGCGGCTTGTTGTAGACGGGCCAGGTTGGGGGTGTGGTGGCTGGATTGCCAGGTGGGGGTCACTCAGAAGGATATGGAGGGATGGGCGTAATTTTGGTGGCTGATACTGAGCAGGACCTCTCAGGACTCGGTTGACAATAGTGAAGTGTGTCCAGAAACTTCGGGGAGAGAAATTTCTAGAAATTCGGAAGGTAGCACAGTACTGCGGCATTGCTAATACCCGGAAAAGAGGACTGTGCTGGAGGGTCAGAAATTCAGACACGGAATTCTGACGCTGTACAGCAGTTGCAGAGGGTCCTCGGGGGAGGCGGCGGAAGCAGTGATGTGGCCGCCGAGGGAGCGGTAGAGACGCGGGAGGGTGAGGCCCAGGCCCGCGGGGGGGCGCGGCGCGGGGCGGGGGGGCGCGGCGCGGGGCGGGTGACGGGCGGGACGAGAAGCCCGTCTGCTCTGGCCTGGTCCTCAAGGGAATAACCTTCGAGCGGAGCGCGGAAGAGCAGATGAGATACGGGCAGAGGGGAGCGAGCTGAAGAGCAGGGGATGGTGGCTCGTGCACACACTCCAGCTTACTTCGTGCCTCAGTAAATTACTCCCTTGATTCAAGAGGGACGTTGCAAATGAGGTTAAAAAAACTGCAATTTTTAAAAGGGACAAGAAGCTAGATCCCTTAAACCGTTCTTGTCGTTTCTGACCTTGTCAGCCTGGGCAGTTGTGGACCCGGTCCCCCGGGGGGCAGGGGTGAAAGGTAGAAGGCGGTGACAGCTGACGTGGGCTGACCCCTCACGGCACCCTAGGACACAGGCACTGCTGCTGTTCTTTTCCACATAGTTCGCCCAGTTTATACAGGTAACAGGTGTTGGTCTTTCTGGCATCAAATCCTAGGTAAAATGGAGCTTGCAGAGATTCTCTTCCTAGGGTAAGTCGGGGGACGATTAGAATGAACTCTGTGCTAAGCAGCAGTTGCTCGGAGCCAGCATATGGTCAGTAGGTAGAAGTCGTGTTTAATTAATACGGTTTTCTTCTTTGGTAGGAACACTAGGTCCTGTCACGTACCGGGTAAGGGTGAGGCGTTTGACACAGCGTCCTGTGGTATCTGAGAAGAGATAGAGGCGCATGGGCTGGGACAGTTAAGGGGGTTCACAGGCGGATGAGCAGCCCACGAGTAGCGTCCTGCCACCTGGCTGTGTCCGTGGCCCCGGCCCGTGCATCGTTATCAGGCACTTAAGACCTAAAAGAATCCTAGGTACCACAGAGCCAGAAGCGAGAGCTGATTTGTTGGAGGTGGGAAGCAGGATGCAGCTCTCAGCCAGCTGGAACAGTGGGAGAATCAAAGAAGATGGATCGCATGAAACCTGCGGTAATAAGGTTCTGCATTTGGGTACAACACTCCGGCTGCTCACGACTTGGCTGTGGCACCTGGAAAAGACAGGGCTCTGGCGGCTGGCTCAGCCTGACCCGGGGCTGAGGGGGTGGCTTGGCTGCCAGAAGCCGCTCTGCTGTGACTGCAGTGATGCCGTTTTCCCATGTCCTCTCTCTCCTCACCAGACGTAACTTGTGGAGAGCACATCTTGTCTGTCTGTCTGTCCACTGCTTATCTGTGGCCACCCCAGAGCAGTGCCTGGCATCTAGAAGGTTCTCAGTTAACATGTGTGGAGGGGATGGAAGAGATGAAAGAAAGAAATGGAGGACTTCCCTGGTGGCGCAGTGGTTGAGAATCCACCCGCCAATGCAGGGGACACGGGTTCGAGCCCTGGTCCGGGAAGGTCCCACATGCCACGGAGCAACTAAGCCCGTGCGCCACAACTACTGAAGCCTGCGTACCATAACTACTGAAGCCTGTGCACCTAAAGCCTGTGCTCCACAACAAGAGAAGCCACCACAATGAGAAGCCCGCGCACCGCAACGAAGAGTAGCCCCCTCTCCTCAACTAGAGAAAGCCCGCGCGCAGCAGCGAAGACCCAACGCAGCCAAAAATAAATAAATAAATGTTTTTTTAAAAAGAAACGGAAGAAAGCCTTATTTCCAATATCGTAACTACTGCTTCAGATACCATAATCTGTACACTTAAAAAAATTCAATCATCAGACCGTATATGACTTTTCTAAGTAAAAGTAGTGGGTGCTTTATTTCCAGTGAGATTTTTTTTGTTGGCTAAACGGAACCTGTGTTGTCTGTGGTCCATGTGGTCTTTTGCCGAAAAGAAAAGGTTTTAGAGATGAAAGAAATTTTAAAACTGTTAAACAAGCAGTGGTAGAATTTGAACGTACATTTTCCTGTCCTTGATCAAAAGTTTAGGAAGATAATGTTATTTGCTTCTCCTAATGGATGTGATCTGATTGTTAAGGTGAGGCTTCTTTCACCCTGTGTAAGACACTGTGTAGTATCAAGTCAGCTGTAATGTGGGCTCGAGTGCTGTGGAACCCAGAGGTGCAGACAGGCCCGAGACCACTCCTTCTCCTTTTCTGACTGTGAATTAAGGGAGGTCGATTGTGGGAGGTGTCTGTAGAGTAGGCCCCCGGTACGCTTTTGATGTTCACTTTCCTAAATTGTCTAAACTAATCTCCTCTGTTCGTTTTAGACTCACACTTTGTGGCATGCGTTTTGGCTTTATAAATCCTGAGGTTCATAGCGGGCCCACTGTGCTCATGACCAGGTGTGACGATTACCAGCCCGGACGGTAGGGCAGCCGCGCCTCAGTCCGGCCTCGCCCCCCGCAGCCCCTGGGGGACCCCCTTAGCCTTGGGCACACTGTGCCCTGCTCCTCAGGGTTGAGAGGGCCGCCGCGGGTTTGCTGAAATAGAAGGATGTGGTTGGTGCAGCTGAGAGGAGTCGTCAGAAGAGATGGGCTATGTTTGTCGGTTCACCTTTACTTCAGGTTTCAGTAAGTTACCTAAATAGATTCTTCAGAGAAGATATGTAAATCTACACACACATCTTTTGAAAAATAAGAGGTAATATTGGACTAGGACTTAAGAGAGTAAACACTATCTCGACGTTGTAAAGTTTCAGAACATCCACTAATACCTCTTCTCTTACTGTCTCAGGTTTTATGACGTATCTCGTGGAGCCTCTGTTCACAGAATGGGCCCGCTTCTCCAACACCAGGCTGTCCCAGACAATGCTCGGACACGTGGGGCTGAACAAAGCCAGCTGGAAGGGACTGCAGCGAGAACAGTCCAGCAGCGAGGACACTGACGCTGCATTTGAGGAGCTGAACTCACAGTTATTACCTCAGGAGAACCGGTTATCCTAACCCCGCCAGTCAGTGGGCAGACTGCCCCTGGAGGTCGTTAGAAATGTGAATGGGGTCTTGAGGTGAGAGAACTTTACTCTCGACTGCCAAGGGAATTGAATGACGCCAGCATTATTTATTTCCAAGATTTCCTCTGTTGGATCATTTGAACCCACTTTTTGATTGTAAGACCCGAACATACAGCAATATGCATTTGGCTTTCGTGTGAAACCTTGAATATGCAAAGCCCAGCGGGAGCGAACCGAAGGGAATAACGAAGTTTTGCAGGAAGTTTTGCGGTGGCCCTCGTGCTTCTCGAAGCACCATGAGACTTGAACCGAAGCCTTCAGCAGAAATCTTTGGAATTTAACCCGTCTGATGCAACAGTGTGTATCTGTACCTTCCACTAAGTTCTCTCGGAGAAAATGGAAATGTGAAGTGCCCAGCCTCTGCGCCTCTGGCCAGACTCGATGTTTACAGACCAGCTCTGAAATATTGGTTCTCAATCCGCCTTGGAGCATGATTGTGAAGGAACCACTGAGAATTTTAAAGATCAAACCTAAACTGCAGCTCTTTCCCCCGGTTTGCCTTTCTTCTTCTTTGGATGCCACCAAAGCCTCCCATTTGCTATCGTTTTATTTTGGGCACTGGAAACTGAGCGTTTATCCTAGAGTGCCGCCGAGCTTTCACTCCAGTGCTGTTTGGCAATGCGATTTTTTTTAACTCTTAGTTTTTAATTGGGGCGGGAGGGGCAGAACCCGTGTCCTAGCTGTATTACGATTCCGCAGTGAAGACGTTGCATGTGGTTTTCACTAGTGTACACTTGACCTGCACATGCAAGAGAAGGGTGGAACGTTCAAAACACCATAATCAGCTCAGGGTATTGCCAATCTGAAATAAAGTGGGATGGGCAAGTGTGTCCTTCAGAGCAAGGGTACTAAAGTCCCTCTCGCTGCAGGGAGTGAGAGGTATGTTGTGTGTGTGCGGATGTGTGTGTGGGGCACGCTCGTGCATGTGTGACTGTGCATGTGTTGTTCTATTTATCCACGTGGGGAGGATTGGGAACGTCAGCTTTTATTTATTATTTGAGAATGTGACATAATGAGCAGCCACACGTGGGGAGGGGAAGGGAGGTCAGCTGTGAACAGATCGCTCCAGATGCCTTAAACTATGCACAAAGCTAAGTGACCAAACTTCTTGTTTTGATTTGAAAAAAGTGCATTGTTTTCTTGTCCCTCCCCCTTTGATGAAACGTTACCCTTTGATGGGCCTTTTGATGTGAACAGATGTTTTCTAGGACAAAATCTAAGGACTAATTTTAAACTTACAACATTCCACTTTTGTAATTTGTTTTAAAATGTCTTATGTGTAGTCCGCACAACTGTAATCTAGTTTTAAGAGAAACCGGTGCTTTCTTTTAGTTCAATTGTATTTCCCTTGTTACTGTAAAGGACTGTTTATTAATTATGTTTACAAGTTTGTGGCAACAGTCATCTTCTTGGGAGAAAGCTTGAGTGTAAAGCCATTTGTAAAAGGCTTTGCCATATACTCATTTTAATACGTGCCTGTTGCTGTTAACTTTTGATGAATAAAAACCTATCTTTTCACATTTTCATCTTTGATATTTACCTGTAAGTCAGCCCGTCGGAAACCATAACGCTAAATTACTAGGGAAGCAAAGAATTCGCTTCTCGGCGCCGGCATTCGCTCGCCACACGTTTGTTCGGGCAGAGCTGGGCGCAGGCAGAGTCCTGCGGGCTCGTGTGCTGCCTGCACCTCACGGGTGAGCAAGCTGAGGCCGGGATGTAGTGCGGAGTCCTAACAGCCGGGAGAAGTCGGCTCTGAGCCCAGCCTCTTGACTCCACAGCCCTTTGTTCCCACGGCGGGAACCTCAGGCCTTCGTGCAGGTACTAAAATACTACTCGTATCGGCCCTTTAAAAGTCAAGTAATAAGAAATGGCCACTTAATACTACTTTTGGTATCAGCGTAAGGAAGGTACCACCGGGCCTCTCCTGGATCCTCCCAAGTCCATTTCATTAGAAGGGATACGTGTAAACTTTGAACTCAAACACAGTCATTATTTGCATAGAAGAGTGATGTCGGATAGAAATACAGTGTGAGCCGAGTCAGTGGTTGTCAATTTCCAAGGAGTCACATTTAAAACAAGGAAAAAGAAACAGCTGGAACTAATTTTAATAATATTTATTCCAACGTATCCAAAATATTTTATCATTTCAATATGTAGTCATTATAAAAAACGATTGAGATGTTTTACGTTCTTTTTTCTGTTACAAAGTCTTTGAAATCTGGCGTGTATTTTGTGCTTACAGCACGTCTCAGTTCGGACCAGCCACGTTTCCGGTGCCCGGTCTCCACATGTGGCTTGTGGCCGCCACACTGGACAGCTGGGTGCAGAAGTCTGATGGTGGTGGAGCCGAGGGCTACCTGGGGAAGGTCAGTTGGCCACTTATATGAGGAGTATCATCTTGGCAAATCTGACGCATCCAGTGTCTGATACGGAAACTTGCAAGCTCACACACCTAGTATGTCAGCACATGGAAAGCAGAACTATATCTCATAGCAAACTCACATTAACCAATTTCACAGAAACTGATGGTTTTTTTAAGTGTTAATAGTTTAATTTACAATGAGAAATGTAACTATCAATCATCCTCTCCCTTTAGGCAAACGTTCTCGGGAAGCCGAATGACGATCAGCCGGTTGCCTGAGCGTGGCTTCTGAGCAAGGGAAGCAAGTCGCCTCACGCATCCTGCAGGGACGTACCTGCTGGTACTCGTTCGTGGACCACGGTTCCCCTGAACGAGGCTACAGATTCTCTGCCAGGAGCTGCTTCTCCACGCCTGCTTGATTGGCACATCCAGCAGACACGTCAGACCTTCAGCCTTGCCGCAGCTGGGCCTGCCCGGGCTCAGTCTGCCAGCGTATGATTGCTTTCTTCTTCTCTGACCTGTTACGTGTTTCTCACTTTGGATATTCAGAGGATTATCTTCTTATTGCCATCCTCAAGGGGGAGACGCCTGAGTGTTGCTCCCATCTCCTCCCTACACATAAGATAAACCCACTGCAAAGATACGTTTTGTGACATATATGTGGTATTACCGTCCACAGCCCTGCTTCTTCAACAGGACCTATATTCTTTGAACATCGGTTTTCTAGAAAAATTTGAGGAAACAGTACAGCAACTTAGAAGGTCACATTTTAAGTAAGTAATTAAATATTATGGAAGAGAATGCAAAATTCACATAAATTTTTAAGATAAAACAGGAGACTTCAAAGAAGTGTTGAGCGTTGCAGCAGCCCTCTGGGGCTCTGGGCCGGCCCTTAGTCATGGGGGCAGCTCCTCTGCTCTAGGCTAAAGGTCCTCGGAGAGAGAAAACTGTGGTAAGCCTTAGCTTAACAAAAACAATCTGGTTCCTGGTCAGTATTTGCACTCCGTTAAGTGTGGTGGTTTATGATGATCCTCTTTACGTAAAAGAAGTAAACATTTTATGTCCTCTGTCCAACCTGGGAGATGTGTTTGTACCTTAGGTACAGGTTAGAGGTGCAAATAATTCTTCGAAGATTCCTATAACAGCCTCTCTTTCCAAAAATCTTTCTTGACTCTTAAAGCTTTCGATTTTCTTAAAACTTTAAAATTTTCACATTGGAGGTTTGCAGTGTTTGCATGTGTCCTTTTTTTCATGTATCAATATTTTGTTTCAGTCTCCTCCCAGTCAGTATCTCCTGCTTGGCAGAATGACCAACAGCTCATCCGCACGCACTCAGGAACGTTTTTAAATAAATGTGACATTAATCACCATACTAGCAGCATGTATCTGAAACACAGAGTTATCCAGATATGTGCAAGGCTTAGCCTGAGCCATTCCTTGTTTGCTGAGGATTTGCAGACAACCTGTGTCCCCTGGAAGGCCCCCAGTTGTCCAGTGTCTCCAGGGGAAGTGACCGCTACTTGGGGGGACTGCCAGGGGCACGCAGCCGTCTCCACCTTTTTGTCTCTTGTGCTTAGCATAGGGCTGGCGTGAACTGTGCCGTCAGTAAATGTTGAGCAAATTAACTTGGAGTCGTCTTTCCTTTTTAGCTATCGGTCTAGCGTCATGAGCAATTATGTGGAAACTAGTCTGTCAATGCCGAAGTCATGTGGTCACAGCATCCGAGTTCCTGTTGTGTGCAGAACTGCACTGGATGTAATAACGGTATTAAAACTAAATACCGAGACGGGGTCTCTGTTCTCAAAATGTCTGGGTGACAAAATGAGGTGTGGAAAGCATCTGTTATGTAATATGGGAGGTTTCTATACGGCACAAAATGAGTGTAAAGCGTTGGGGTACTGTTGAGAATGAATGATTTTGTTGGGTTAATGAAAATGACACCATTTCCAGTAATTATTGAATCTTACTAACATCCGTGACTGGTAAAATCATTTAACTTTCAAATTTGATTCTAAAATAGAAGTCTTAGATGTTCACTGTGATACTTTTAGTAAAATACTAATAACTTTTCTCAATCACAGTAACATTTTTTTTACTTTTACAGCTACGCTAAGTCGTCCTGAACCTATCCTGAAGTCTGGTAGAATGGTCAGGGAAAGAGAAACACCCCCGTTTTTAATCTCAGATTCTTTTTAGCTGTATTTTAAAACTGAAGCACAGTGACCTATTGGTTTATTGCAACTTTCCACTGGTCCCATCAATAGTCTTGTTAAGAAAGTTCATCTTATACTACAGTTATGTTTAACCTATGCATTGTTTTGAGATTTTTGAGCATAAATTTGAAGTGTTTCTTTACTGTGAGCCGCATCCTATAAAGAATCGGGAGGCCGCATGGTATCCCAAGGTGCTTTATCTTTTGAAGAAAGTATCATAAAGGAATGTGTTTAAAGTTCCCAGTTGAACATTTGCAGAAAACAGTTTCTGAATTCCCATCTAAGAATCCTCACAAGATAGGGGTTCCCTTTCCCATTGTAGGGAACAGTCTCACTCAGACCACCGCAGGGCAGCGGGAGCTTTATCTTGAGGATTCGTGTCCATGATAATGAGACAAGCCCTCTGAAGGCTGCAGAAGCAGAACCTGGGGTCTGAGTGCTCTGAGACATAGCTTCCTGCTTCTTCCCACACTTTGCTCCTCTTCCTCTCTCTTCTCTACCTTGGAGTGTCTGCTTGGAAAGGCAGTAAAGTTTTTAATGTGTTGTCTTTATGGCTAGATAGACTGTGTTTAGGTCTTCTGTCATGTATTAGCGAGTCACCTGATCTTCTGAGTGGCTTCCTAACCTACAAAACGTCTGCCTCGTGAAGGTAAAATAATGTACTGACACACAGTTCGGTCTCAGTGTCCTTGTTCACGTCCTCCTCATCTGTTTTGTATAAACCGCTCGTGGGCACACCTGTACCTCATGGCATGCTTATCTGAGCTCCGGGTACCAACTGTGCCCCCCGCCCCACCTCAAGGTGTCCTATTCAGATTCCCAAGGGAGGATCTGGGCCAGCTTGTCGGGGCTGCGTCCTGAGTCACAGACGTCTCTGCATTGGCTGGCGCTCCCCTTGCAGAGGGCAGTCTGCTCCAGAGCTGCGTCAGAGAGATCACCGTGCAGAGGATCGCGTGCTCTCCACGTCACTGATCGCACCTGCGTTACACAACAATGTCCCACCACCCCTGCTTCTCACCCGTTTTCATCCTCTGATAGCAAGCATGGCTGGCCAGTGAAGAGGGACGGCTCCTAGGCCATGTGAACAGAAAGCTGTTCACGACTCTGGTAAAAATCCTGTTGTGAGGAGTGTCTTTCTCCCCAAATTACGGCTTTTCCAGCTGGGAGGACAGCGGTTCAGAGGGACTGGACGGCCCTGTAACAGCCACAGCAGTTTGGGATGGAATGGGAGGCGCTATTTGGATCATCTTATTTATTAGCTTCCTGGTAATGTCTAAATTACACTCATGTTATTCTCTCAGCTTACAGAAGGAGCTCTCTGACCTTTAGAAGAGGCTGGAGAATCTTCCAGGGGAGAGAGGTTTGAGAAGCTCCAGCTAGAGGAACATTAAGTTTTCCAGTCCCTACCAAGTGGACTAAGGACAACAGCTTTCAGGGAAACATCCAAGATTTCTGCATCCTTCCGCGGGTATGCTATTTTTATTGTCCTGTCTGTTCTCAAGTGATCCCACCAGTACGAATGAAGAACCTAGCCTGCTTACAAGGTTTACAAGGGAAAACTAACAAGAATTTTAAGAAAAAGGCTCAGTGGGGTAGCTCAGAAGAATGCTGATGCCAGCACGGGAAGGGGGAAGAGGGCCCGGGAGCGGCTAACGGCCCACGGGAAAGACTGGGACAGCACCAGGCAGAACAGCGACACTGTTGTAAAACCAAGTGCCTCCTTCTGCCGGGCAATCCCAGAGCTGGTGCTGCTGGGCTAACGCCTCAAAGTTTAAACTTGTATCTATCTGCCAGGTCTAACCTACAGAGAGAACTTCTGTTTTGGGAGAAGTCACCAGAGGATGGTTTGTTTCCAGTAGCTGTTACCTCGTGTTTTCTTCCTTCACCACTGAGGCAGACTCAGAGGAACTCTAAATACAGCAAGAGGACAGCGGACTTCCCTGGCGGTCCAGCGGTTAAGACTCTGTGCTTCCAACGCAAGGGTTGCGGTTTCCATCCCTGGTCGGGGAACTAAGATCCCGCGTGCCACGCAGTGTGGTCAAAAAATTTAAAGAAAGAAAAAATGAGGACAGGATTCTTCTGCAGGAGGGCCTACGACTGGGAAGACAACCAGAACTGAAGACTGAGACCTACTGCTCCACCCAGGCCTGTGCAGAGAATGACACCTTTTCCAGGTGCCAAGAACACTGGAGAAATCGTCTACTGGGAACTACAGTGACCTTGTGTTAAAATAATGTAATAACTTATTTAGCATGCTGCCATTTACAGAACGTGTTCAAAATCATTATTTAATCCTAATTTTTTGAACTGAGCACTATTCCCATTTTAAAAACAGAGGTGTGACTTGGCCAGGATCACAGGCATGGATCGTGTTTTAACTCCAAGTCCAGCGCTCTTTAACTCACACTGATTATGTATACAGTTGATCCTTGAACAACACAGGTTTGAACTGCACGGGTCCACTTACATGTGCACTTGTTTCAATAAATAATATAGTACCTGTATTTTTATTTTACAGATCTTTAAATTACATATGGGGAGAAGTTGGTGTTTGACCAGAGATCACAGTAGATGGAATCAGAGAAACTAAGGTTTGAGTCCTGATCCTATCCAAACTGTTTCAGCTTCCTGCCCACCCTTGGGTGAGTCATTTACCAATTCATTTGTTGCTGAGGCAGAGCTAGCAATGCATGGATTTTCGACTGGGGATAAGAGAGAGTCAGTGTCCCTAACAAACAAACACCCACGTTTTCTTTCTTTCTTTTTTTAAACTTTGATATGGACCAATTTTAGTCTTTTAATTGCATTTGTTACAATATTGCTTCTGTTTTATGTTTTGCTTTTTGGCCAGGAGGGATATGTGGGATCTCGGCTCCCTGACCAGGGATGGAACCCACACCCCTTGCATTGGAAGGCAAAGTCCCGCCCCCCCCCCCCAACATTTTCAAGGGTCCACTCTGTAAGAGTGAGCCCATAGACTAGTCAAAACCACAGGAGAGAAAACATTACACCAGTTATTTAACTTTTTGAGCCTCAGCTGTAAAATGTAGCGTTTAACTAACTAACTAACTATTTTTAAGATCTTTCACTTCGGGTATTGTGGTGGGTGGAGAACCAGAAGCTGAATGAGGTGGGTGCAGGGGAGATGAGAAGAGAGCTTTCACCAGCCCTAGAGCTGGGTTAGAGGCTTGAGAACCCTAAGGAGACTCATCCCGAGAGACTGCCTTTCGCTTTTTAATGATGAAGTAAGTCCCTTTAAGAGAAAGATGAATGACAGGTGATATATTTCCCCTTGAAAAATGCAGAAAGCAAATAATTCTAAAGAAGCTGCATGTATAATAGAAAAGAATCTTGCCTATTGTGGGGGGAAAAAAAAAAGGAAAGCATTTGTATAGGCATTATGGCCCAAGGAAAGTAAAAGTTTGTTTTATTTCAAAACAGTAACTTCCTTGTAATTGGAGCACTGCCCAAAATTCAACACTGATACAAACATAATACATACTTTGACCTCCTAAGAAATTTACATCAGGCAAATTTTCTGAATTCCTTTTAAAGGCAGAATTTTTAAACCATAGAAAACAATCAGAAACAATATATCAACATGTGTAAAATAAGCCACAGTTCAAAGTTAAGCTGAATAACCAAACCATGAAAATTACCTCCAACTAATATTTGCTATTATTTAGAACATTGCACATGTTTTCAATAACTTAAAAGGGTCTTCACATCTCCTAATCCCCCCAGGAAGTACAACTTTCTTTTCACTAGATTTAAATACTACATCCAAATATTTACTCATAGTAGGAGGTTCTGACATTAACTATGTGTGTTTAACAGAAATATAGAAAATCATGAAGATACATGCAGCATTTAAAAATGGTCACTTGTAGCCATTCCTTAGAAGTCGTGGAGGAGAAAGGCAGTTGTCTACTTCCCAATAGCACCTAAGGTTTATGCTACATAATGTAATTCAGCAAAACAGCATTCTGACCAATGATAAGCAACTTACAGAAAATTCTTTTGCCTATGCAGTGTTTCATTATAAAGCTACTACTTTGACCAAATTTTTTAACTCCATTATGCTGACATTTCCAGAAGTATTAGCATTAGCAGCAAGTTATCTTAATGCCATTTATTAAACTGAAAGAAAAAGATGGTACATTCTAGTTTTTACTTTAAAAGAGATTTAATTCAATCATTTTGATTCCTCACTATTTAAAAACCACATTTTCTTCCTCAGCACTGGATGGCACTACGGTGAAAATGGTTTCCATGATCCTTGACTTCCCTCTTTAAAGGAAAGCATTATGGAATTTCAGCAGCAGACATTATCTGGTTCCTACTCAAACCCCATCTCCAATCCAAGAAAACGTGAGAGAGAATCTAAGATAAAAAGTTCTGTTCAAGGTAAGAAGAAATTCCAATCTCAAAAACATTTCACTCCAACAACCTGGTTATCCCACCTGCTCCATCACTGAATAGAAATGATCACTGAAAACATGACACGATCAGCACCCTCGTCACCCCCTTGCTAAAGTTCATGTCCTGTTTTATACCCAAATACATGCACATAAAACATTTGTACAGATAAATTAGTGTTAAGAATTAAAAACTCATATCTACAAAGGTCCTTTCTTTGTTCTGAAATCTATATAATTGTTTTCCAGACTGGAAATCTAAACATCTTGGCTACACATTAAAAACATGTCAGACTATAAATATGTTATGGAAAACTTCAGAACGGACCTTCTCTTAAAAGCAAACAAACTTAGAGTGCTTTTGTTACAGCTTAATCCTCTGAGACTTAAAAGGAGACACTAAATTCAGGTATTTACCAAATAGTGTTGATTTCTACTAGCCGAACAGCCCTAATACACCAACAGCTGAACTAGTAGGATAGTCTTTCTCAGCTTGCTATTAGGAAGTTGAAACATTTTCAATTAAAGCCTTCATTTTTCCTGTAGACTTCAACATGTGTGGCCCAAACTAGAAAAGAAACAAAAAAGACACTGGTTCATGTAACAGTAATGATATGCCCCCCCCCAATCATGGATCAAAGGTATGTTCTTCATGAAAAACCAAACAGCTAGGTAATATTAAAACCTTTATGAATTGACAGGTTGTTATAAACATGACATCAAAAGAGTGAAAGGCAAAGAGACAACAAAATTACGCCCTAGAAAACTATAATTACCTTAGGAAGGTACAGAGTTTCCTTTTCAATGTCTGAAGACTTTCTAAGATAGATACCTACATCTCTGGAATAGATAAACACATATCCCCCATGACAGTACCCAGAATACAGGTAATGTAGAAATTAATATATTTGACAGCTTCCATGAAATCTGCTCAGTCTCCACCTTTGGCCTGCCCACAGCCTGCAAGACCCTGGTCAAATGTCTCTCCCTCTTCAGGAGACCTCCTCACAGGTACCCTAAGAGAAAATGATCTTTCCTTTCTAAATCACAGCATTTTTATTGTCCTCAGATATAAGTTTTATTGTAATGAATTTCACTTCATTATACTTAAATAAAACAGCATGGAAAATTTAACATAGGAGACACTAAGCAATGAAACCAGGGGTTAACTTTTGCTTCCTTCTGTGTGCTCTTCCGTAATAGGTACTCTAGCTGTAGGTAGGGACTAAACCCTGTAGCATACAACCTTTTGAATCTTGCAGGCGAACACAGCTGAATGTCTTGCAGTGTGCGGCAGTGAACTACCAGAGGCTGTACGTGGAGGGAACTCTGCCCACTACTCACCAACGCTCTTTCTGAGGTGGCCTCTGATTCAGACTTTGGAATTCCTTTTTCAGCTTCACCTTGGCTATCACATCGATACCGATAAGCAAACTTCTTTTTCAGAGCCTGTGCGATGAGGGCAGCAGGGTCAGCAGCATCCACCGCTTTGGGCTTTGTATCTTGTTCTGACCTGAGAGAAATGAACGTAAACCAAGGGGGCGCTGAGCCCTCCGGGAAGCACACAGGGAGCCTGACAGCACTTCTCAGGCATCACTTACACTTGACAAAGACACTGACACATACTGATGCAGCGACCTGGAAAGCCTAGATTTAAGGCTCAGTGAGAGAGCACGAAGGTGCCCAATGACGGTCACTCAGGTGCTCTCGGGAGCAGAGATTCTGTGCTCCTTCAGGGCAGTGAGGGTTCCACTCTTCTCCAAAAGCCTGGTGACTGCCATGGCAGGGACACAGCACAGCTTCACTGGAGGAATGCCTGCACAGTAACGAGAAACCTGCAAGTGCAACTGGGGGAGAAACTGGAAAGTGACCTGCAAGTGCTTGTTCTGCTCATCTCTTAGGCTCCTGTACACAGTTAACTACCTTTTTTAAACTAAAAACTTAGAGCTACTCAGGTAGTCATGTTATACAACAAAGTTCTCAAGAAACCTAGTATTTGGGAGATTGGTTCAAGATGGCGGAGTAGAAGGACGTGCTCTCCCTCCTGCGAGAGCACCAGAATCACAACTAACTGCTGAACGGTCATCAACAGGAAGACACTGGAACTCACCAAAAAAGATACCCCACGTCCAAAGACAAAGGAGAAGCCACAATGAGACAGTAGGAGGGCACGCAATCACAATAAAATCAAATCCCATAACTGCTGGGTGGGTGACTCACAGAATGGAGAACACTTATACCACAGAAGTCCACCCACTAGAGTAAAGATTCTGAGCCCCACGTCAGGCTTCCCAACCTCGGGGTCCGGCAACAGGAGGAGGAATTCATAGAGAATCAGAATTGAAGGCTCACGGGATTTGACTGAAGGACTTCAACAGGACTGGGGGAAACAGAGACTCCACTCTTGGAGGGCACACACAAAGTAGTATGCGTTGGGACCCAGGGGAAGGAGCAGTGACCCCAGGGGAGACTGAATCAGACCTACCTGCTACTGTTGGAGGGTCTCCTGCAGAAGCAGTGGGTGGCTGTGTCTCGCCATGAGGACAAGGACACTGGCAGTGGAAGTTCTGGGAAGTACTCCTTGGCGTGAGCCCTCCCAGAGTCCACCATTAGCCCAAAGGGCTCCAGTGTTGGGTCGCCTCAAGCCAAACAACCAACAGGGAGGAAACCCAGCCCCACCCATCAGCAGACAAGCAGATTAAACTTTTACTGAGCTCTGCCCACCACAGCAACAGCCAGCTCTACCCACCACCAGTCCCTCCCATCAGAAAACTTGCACAAGCCTTAGATAGCCTCATCCACCAGAGGGCAGACAGCAGAAGCAAGAAGAACTACAATTCTGGTGGAACAAAAACCACATTCACAGAAAGATAGACAAGATGAAAAGGCAGAGGGCTATGTACCAGATGAGAGAACAAGATAAAACCCCAGAAAAACAATTAAATGAAGTGGAGATAGGCAACCTTCCAGAAAAAGAATTCAGAATAATGATAGTGAAGATGATCCAGGACCTCAGAAAAAGAATGGAGGCAGAGATCATCCTAAGAGACCTCTGGGACAACATTAAACGCAACAACATTCGCATTATACGGGTCCCAGAAGGAGAAGGTAGAGAGAAATGACCAGAGAAAATATTTAAAGGGATTATAGTCAAAAACTTCCCTAACATGGGAAAGGAAATAGCCACCCAAGTCCAGGAAGTGCAGAGAGTCCCATACAGGATAAACCCAAGGAGAAACTTGCCAAGACATATAGTAATCAAATGGGCAAAAATTAAAGACAAAGAAAAATTATTGAAAGCAACAAGGGAAAAACAACAAATAACATACAAGGGAACTCCCATAAGGTTAACAGCTGATTTCTCAGCAAAACCTCTACAAGCCAGAAGGGAGTGACATGACATATTTAAAGTGATGAAAGGAAAGAAGCTACAAGCAAGATTAGTCTGTCTACCCGGCAAGGATCTCATTCAGATTCGAGGGAGAAATCAAAAGCTTTACAGACAAGCAAAAGCTAAGAGAATTCAGCACCACCAAACCAGCTCTACAACAAATGCTAAAGGAACTTCTCTAAGTGGGAAACACAAGAGAAGAAAAGGACCTACAAAAACAAACCCAAAACAATTAAGAAAATGGTAACAGGGAAATATATAGACACAGGCTCACTGAATGAATAAAGAAACAAGACTCATATATATGCTGTCTACAAGAGACCCACTTCAGACCTACGGAGATACAGAAAGTGAGGGGATAGAAAAAGATATTCCATGAAAATGGAAATCAAAAGACAGCTGGAGTAGCAAAACTCATATCAGATAAAATAGACTTTTAAAATAAAGAATGTTACAGGAGACAAGGACACTACATAATGATCACAGGATCAATCCAAGAAGAAGATGTAACAATTATAAGTATATATGCACCCAACATAGGAGCACCTCAATACATAAGGCAACTGCTAACAGCTATAAAAGAGGAAATCGACAGTAACACAATAATAGTAGGGGACTTTAACACCTCACTTACACCAATGAACAGATGATCTAAACAGAAAATTAATAAGGAAACACAAGCTTTAAATGACACAACAGACCAGATAGATTTAATTGATATTTATAGGACATTCCATCCAAAAACAGCAGATTACACTTTATGTGTACACGGAACATTCTCCAGGATAGATCACATCCTGGGTCACATATCAAGTCTCAGTAAACTTAAGAAAACTGAAATCATATCAAGCATTTTTCTGAGCATAACGCTCTGAGATTAGAATTCAGTTACAGGGAAAAAAACGTAAAAAACACAAACACATGGAGGCTAAACAATACGTTACTAAATAACCAAGAGACCACTGAAGAAATCAAAGGGGAAATCAAAAAATACTAGAGACAAATGACAACAAAAACGTGACGATCCAAAACCTATGGGATGCAGCAAAAGCAGTTCTAAGAGGGAAGTTTATAGCTATACAAGTGTACCCCAAGAAACAAGAAAAATCTCAAATAAACAATCTAACCTTACACCTAAAGGAACTAGCGAAAGAAGAACAAACAAAACCCAAAGTTAGCAGAAGGAAAGAAA
>NC_041228.1:69592885-69613890 GCF_002837175.3 Physeter macrocephalus
TAAGAGACTACTACAAGCAACTCTATGCCAATAAAATGGACAACCTGGAAGAAATGGACAAATTCTTAGGTATAACCTTACAAGACTGAACCAGGAAGAAAAAGAAAATATGAACAGACCAATCACAAGTAATGAAATTGAAACTGTGATTAAAAATCTTCCAACAAACAAAAGTCCAGGACCCAATGGCTTCACAGGTGAATTCTATCAAAGATTTAGAGAAGAGGTAACGTCCATCCTTCTCAAACTCTTCCAAAAAACTGCAGAGGAAGGAATCCCAAACTCATTCTATGAGGCCACATACACATACTACAAAAAAAGAAAATTACAGACCAATATCACTGATGAATATGGATGCAAAAATCCTCAACAAAATACAAGCAAACAGAATCTAATAGTACATTAAAAGGATCATACACCATGATCAAGTGGGATTTATCCCAGGGATGCAAGGATTCTTCAATATATGCAAATCAATCAATGTGATACACCATATTAACAAGTTGGAGAAAACCACATATATGATCATCTCAATAGATGCAGAAAAAGTTTTGACAAAATTCAACACCCATTTATGATAAAAACTCTTCACAAAGTGGGCACAGAGGGAACCTACCTCAACATAATAAAGGCCATATACGACAAACCCACAGCAAACATCATTCTCAATGGTGAAAAACTGAAAGCGTTTGCTCTAAGATCAGGAACAAGACAAGGATGTCCACTCTCGCCACTATTATTCAACATCATTTTGGAAGTCCTAGCCACAGCAATCAGAGATTAAAAAGAAATAAAAGGAATACAAATTGGAAAAGAAGTAAAACTGTCAGTGTTTGCCGACAACACAGTACTATACATAGCGAATCCTAAAGATGCCACCAGAAAACTACCAGAGCTAATGAATGGTAAAGTTGCAGGATACAAAATTAATGCACAGAAATCTCTTGCATTTCTATACACTAATGATGAAAAACCTGAAAGAGAAATTAAGGAAAAACACTCCCATTTACCACTGCAAGAAAAAGAATAAAATACCTAGGGAGACAAAAGACCTGTATGCAGAAAACTGTAAGACACTGATGAAAGAAATTAAACATGATACAAACAGATGGAGACATATACCATGTTCTTGGATTGGAAGAATCAACACTGTGAAAATGACTACTACCCAAAGCCATCTACAGATTCAGTGCAATCCCTATCAAATTACCAATGGCATTTTTTACAGAACTAGAACAAAAAATCTTAAAATTTGTATGGAGACACAAAAGACCCCGAATAGCCAAAGCAGTCTCGAGGGAAAAAAATGGAGCTGGAGGAATCAGACTCCCTGACTTCAGACTATACTACAAAGCTACAGTAATCAAGACAATATGGTACTGGCACAAAAACAGAAATACAGATCAATGGAACAAGAGAGAAATCCCAGAGATAAACCCACACACCTATGGTCAACTTATCTATGACCAAGAAGGCAAGGATATACAATGGAGGAAAGACAGTCTCTTCAATAAGTGGTTCTGGGAAAACTGGACAGCTACATGTAAAAGAATGAAATTGAAACACTCCCTAACACCATACACAAAAATAAACTCAAAATGGATTAGAGACCTAAATGTAAGACCAGACACTACAAAACACTTAGAGGAAAACATAGGAAGAGCACTCTTTGACATAAATCACAGCAAGATCTTCTTTGATCTGCCTCCTAGAGTAATGGAAATAAAAACAAAAATGAACAAATGGGACCTAAGGAAACTAAAAACAAGACAAAAAGTAAACCCTAAGAATGGGAGAAAATATCTGCAAATGAATCAACGGACAAAGGATTAATCTCCAAAATATATAAACAGCTCATGCAGCTCAATATTAAAAAAACAAACAACCCAATCCAAAAATGGGCAGAAGACCTAAATAGACATTTCTCCAAAGAAGACATACAGATGGCCAAGAAGCACATGAAAAGCTGCTCAACATCACTAATTATTAGAGAAATACAAATCAAAACTACAATGAGGTATCACCTCACACCAGTCAGAATGGGCATCATCAGAAAATCTACAAACAACAAAGGCTGGAGAGGGTGTGCAATCCCACTACTGGGCAAATACCCAGAGAAAACCATAATTCAAAAAGACACATGCACCCCAGTGTTCATTGCCGCACTATTTACAACAGCCAGGACGTGGAAGCAACCTCAATGCTCACTGACAGACGAATGGATAAAGAAGATGTGGTACATATATAGAATGGAATATTACTTAGCCATAAAAAGGAACGAAACTGAGTCATTTATAGAGATGTGGATGAATCTAGAGACTGTCATACAGAGTGAAGTAAGTCAGAAAGAGAAAAACAAATATCATACATTAACGCATATATGTGGAACCTAGAAAAATGGTGCAGATGAACCGGTTTGCACAGCAGAAATTGACACACAGATGTAGATAACAAACGTATGGACACTAAGGGGGAAAAGTGGCAGGGGGTGGTGGGGGTGGTGTGATTAATTGGGAGATTGCGACTGACATGTATTCACTGCTGTGTATAAAATGGATAATAAGAACCTGCTGTATAAAAAAAATTAAGAAAATTCAAAAATTAAAAAAAAAAGAAACCTAGTACTTGGTTTTAGGCATAAAAAAATCAAGGGAAGTGAGAAAGAAGGCAAATGTATCCTCACCTTTTTACTGACCGAAGTTTCACGCTGTTCATGTCTTTAAGGATCTCCAGCATATTTGGCATATCAGATTTCTTTGGACTGCTCTTGACTGAAGTCTTTCCAGCACAGGCGTTTTTCTCTCTTCGATCTCTAATCAGATCAATAGCAGATGTGCTTTGGTGGAGCCCTGACGGAGGGAGGGGAGGTGGTGGAGGGGGAGCTGGCGGGACAGAGGGTGGCGCTGTGGCAATGGATGCCGTAGATTCTAAGTCACCTACAGAAACAAGGGAAAGTCAGTTTGATCCTGCTGGTAATAGGCAAATAAACTATTTTAAAAGCAACATTATGTTAAGGACTTTATATCTGAAAACAGTATCCTTAAAAAGAATCGAAGTTACGTAAGTAGAAAGGAAGTTTCAGTTACTTGGTTGGAATCTAAATGCCTGCATCTCAGTCACTGTATCATTTAATCCCAAACTCTCCAGATGGAAACATTCCATTTAACTTAACAGGGCGCTTTTGTGATCTCCAGTGTTCAAGTGTGACTGCTACCAAGTGTGTAGCTACTTTTAGATGAAACAGAGCATCTGTACTGCAAACATAACTATCTTCAGTATATACAGTTTGACAATTTAGTACTAAAGTATTTGAAAAAACCATTTGATACATTTGTGGTTCTTTTTAAGTATATTTACATAGAAGATTTAATTGAGCATTAACTAGAATGTGCATTGACCAAAGTGTGTTTAAAGTTTTAGATTTATTGTTGAAAAAATTTCTGGGAGGAAAAAAAAAGTTATAGTTAATTTCCAAAACAAGAAGTAACCAAAAGTTAACGTGGCTCTAAAACAAGGACCTAAAAATTCATCTTTCTGCATAATTGGAGATTAGAGAGTTGTTTTGGGGGTGAACTATATTAATTAGGGGGAACTCGACGCACACGAGTTTTGCTCAAGGGATTTGGATTGTAAATAGAAGTCTAACATAAATCCCCAAATTATCTCACAATTTACAGCAGTTTTCTAGTCTGCCAGAAGAGGGAGGTAAAGCAAGAGAAATGTAATTCATAGGTTAAAAAGAAAAGGGCAGGACTTTGGTTTTTCATAAGTTACGTGCAGATTTCACTTAAGTAACACCAGGTGCGGGGAGTGCACTCACCCTCTGCCCATCTTGGCCTGACCCAGGTTGGATGAGGTTTCCTCGTGGGGTTAAACTCTAGGACCACAAGCAAAGTGGCTCAGAGGCAGAGTAACTGTCCTATCCTTTAACCTTTAGAGTTGGCTTATGCTGAGTTTCGCCAGGACTCAGGGAACAACACTCGGAAAAACAACCACTACCGACCAACAGGTTAATGGGCTAGGATTTCAAGGCTATAGTTTCTTCTCCAAAGTGACAGTGCCACACAAATAAAAGCAACAGTAGTAGTCGAGGAGTCAAAGGACCTGAATTCAGTTTCCACTCGGGGCAAGAGGGAGAAAAATGACTATTGAATAGCTACTATGTGCTGAAGGTATTGTATATAATCTCCACGTTTACTCCCTACCATAGGTAACTACTATCCCCCCCATTTTAGAGCAGGAAAGGGAGGTAGAAAGGCCAAGGACTTGCCTCAGGACATGTAGGTCAGTAAACAGCACTCAACCCTGTCAGGGTGTTTTTTGCAATTACCTCCTGTCTGATGTGAATGGTGCCATTATCGCAAACAACTAAGTTTACCACAGCATTCACATGAGAAGCAATTCAACTGTATCAATGTGTGTATATGTTGTGTTTTCAAAATACACTCATCATCCTGACAGCATTAAGACTGTTCAAAACAAACAAAAACTACTTAACCTTGACTGGGTCTTGTACTGGACAATGCAAAGGACTGACCCCTGATTTTCCAACAAGCCCAATGGCTGTTACTTTTTTTTTTTTTTTTTAAACTTTTATTGTAATATAGTTGATTTACAATGTTGTGTTAGTTTCAGGTGTACAGCAAAGTGATTCAGTTACACTTCTATATATATGTTGTTTTTTTCTTTTCAAATTAGTGGCATTCTCCTAATTTCCAGTTTGCTGGTTAAAACAAATGTAGGACTTCCAGACCTGCACTGAGGTTTTGCTGTTCTTGGAGGGTCACAATTTTGGCAATCTGAGCTCTGAGGGCAGCAAGCTCGCTTTCGAGGGCACAGATCTTCTGCAGTGCTTCCTCGTTGGCCAGTGTCATGGTCCGCAGTGGAGGCTCTTCTGAAGACAGGTTTGGTAAGGAAAACTGCCTGCCTGGGGGCTTCTCAAAGAAAGGAAGATCATCCTGAAGGGGTTGCCTTGACCGGATCTCTATCCTGCAAGGAAGACAGAAGGTTGGCTGTCACAGGCTTTATTAGGGAATATAAAAAATCATCATTTCAAAGTTAATCAGAACACAGCAGAACCTGACATCTGAGAACCACTTTTCAGGCTGACCTTACATAAAACCCCTGCTGTAAGTTTCAAAACAGCAAAGCACTTATCAACCTGATGTGGATACACACCACACCAGGTTTCTGTTGGCATCATTCTTCTTAATCTTTATCTCTACATTATATGCACAAGCCAGCACTATCCGGAGGAATCACAGATTCCAACAATGTTTTTGCTAATTCATGTTTTGTTTTGGTGGTTTGAACTAAGGTGATGCAACTTTTAATGCTGTTAAAAATGGTAAACTGGGACTTCCCTGGTGGTGCAGTGGATAAGACTCCACGCTCCCAATGCGGGGGGCCCGGGTTCGATCCCTGGTCAGGGAACTGGATCCCACATGCATGCTGCAACTAAGAGTTCGCATGCCACAACTAAGACCCAGTGCAACCAAATAAATAAATTTTTTTTTTAAAAAAAGGTAAACTAATTATTGGTTATATTTGACAATCAAATCAAATCAGTAATCCATTAGCCCTTCCCCAGGGTCTTGGTTTCTGCATTTTGATGTCCGTGTTTTCCACCTGTGATAGAATACACCAAACTGCAAGACACACTGTAACAACATGGGCCAAATTACAGCATAAGAAACTGAAAAGGGGGGGAAAAGTAATTATAATTGAACCCATGCAGTAATTATACAGATGGTCTCATTTTCACTTGAGCATAAAGAAAGGTTTTCTAATATGCACTGCTTCGTAGGTTGAGAATAAAATTCAGATTTCAACTGTCAATTTATATATTTATCCATTTCCTCCTATTTTCTACAATTAGGTTTTTCCAGCCTCTAAGCCCTTTTCTCTTTTATCTTCATCCAGCTTTACTGTGGAATAATTGACAAATATTGTGTGTGTGTGTATATATATATATACACACACACACACACATATATACATATATATAGTACAGCATGATGATTTGTTAATGTGTATACATTTTGAAATAATCACCACAATCAAGTTAATTAACATATGGCAGTTTCCCTCACAGTCTCATGTGGTCATGTGACCGAGCTGGGTCTGACAAGATGGTGAACCACCTCGGAAGGCTGCTTAGAGGGCAGTGACTCAACTCTACAAGAAAGAAAGTCCTTTCATCTCTAGCCCCGCCCACTTTTCCTGCTCCTGAGAGCCTTGAGAGTCGCTGAAGGCCAGAAGCTAACCTTGACAGGAAAGCCAAAGCTAAGGATGGCAAAGAGCCTGGCTGGTCCCTGAGGACACAGTGGAGCCACTGTCAGCTTCAGACTATCCACTCTGGATGTTTCTGACTTGAGAAAAATAAACTTCCATCGCCATTATTTGGGGCTTCTGGTTGATGTAGTCAAACTTAGATTGACTGTTATAATATTCACCAACGTTATACTGTATTTCAGTTTTCCTTTAACTGAATACTGCTATTTTATTGTTGCTTGAGAGCTATGATAATTTATTCTACCTAGTGTCTGAATGAATGAATTCTTGGACCTAAATTTAGCTTTTGGTATTTTGCACTGAATTCAGCTGTTTTTCTTCATATCTAATTTTGATTAAGCCCTGTTAATTAAACTGTCATCCACAGAGGATGCTTGCAAATTGTTTTTTACCTGTAGTATTAATTATTAAACAAAAATATTTGGAGAATAAATGTCCTCATTATTGCCTAACCCTATTACCTAGCTAGCAATCAACTTTAATAATACTAACCTCATTCACTTTATTTAATTTGGAATATCTGTGGGGTAGGGAAATATATTGGACTTGCAAAGCTTTAATTACCATTTCCTTTCTTACCCCACACTGGGAAGAAACAGGTGATGAAACGTCTAAAAAAAGTACATGACGATTAAACAAAGGTAAAAACTTTTATAAGAAACAATACCAATGCTCTGATTAAATACATTAATATGTTCATTGAAAGATATGTTATATAAGTTCAGATGCATGTGCTCTCTAATCAACCTGCAATAAAGAAAGTAATTTTAATAAGACATTAAAATTTTTTTTAATCACTATGGCTTTTTGTTAATATAACAGACTGAATTTTGATTTCTACTTACCTTTCATAGGGTAGGTCAAATAATTTCATTAAACGTCTCTATACAATAAACACATTAAATTACAAGAAGACAGAAATTAGTCTACTGAAGTTTTTTGGGGGGAGGATATTTACATAGAGTAATTTTATTTAATCAGTATAATGTCAAATATTTAATATGCTTCCTCAACTATATTCTTGACAACTGTTTAATAAAACATATTAAAACACTACTTTTAAAATAGTGTTTTAGGGCTTCCCTGGTGGCGCAGGGGTTGAGAGTCCGCCTGCCGATGCAGGGGACACGGGTTCGTGCCCCAGTACGGGAGGATCCCACATGCCGCGGAGCAGCTGGGCCCGTGAGCCAGGGCCGCTGAGCCTGCGCGTCCGGAGCCTGTGCTCCGCAACGGGAGAGGCCACAGCAGTGAGAGGCCCACGTACCACAAAAAAAATAATTTAAAAAAAAAAGTGTTTTAAAGTACTATTTTTAAAATACTACTTTTTGAAAGAACTAAGGAAACCACTGGTAGATAGAATACTGGCAAAGACAGAATTCTAGTCCTGAGAAAAGATCTGGGTAAAATATAGAAATCTCAAATAAATGTACAATTAAAGTATCACACTTGTTCAAAACAACAGTGGAGAAAGAAGGAAGACTACTAGTAGGAACGGAGACTGGGGGTCTCGAGCGGAGGCTGGATCAGAAGCAGAGAGCTCTCAGGACAGGGGACAGATGCCCTCACCACAGGCAGCCAAGGTGGAGCATCTGGAGGGTGACGACTGGATGGAAGTGGAGCTGAGCAGAGAGAAGCACGAGAGCCTGGAGGTAAAGACTCATCTCTACCCGCTCCCGTCTCCCATTTTCCATGAAAGTTGGATTTTGCTTTGTTTATCTAAACTTACCTAAGAGAATGAATATTTTATTGGGAATGTAAGCAAGGATGATGATTGGTTTTCATATTATGTATGAGTGCAGAGGTTTCATAAACTCTATAACAGCAAATAAAGATAAATTTTGAACAAAAAAATGATGTTATAATAACTTTTTTAAAGAACTCGTACTCACTTTAGTAGTGAGTATACCCTCCCAGATCACAGGATCCAAAAGTATTATATGCTTTCACGTTTGTTTTACCACTTAAGTAAGCCAATCGTCTAATCCCAGGAACATTTACACTTCGATACCCAGAACTGGAACAAGACAATAGGGCGATTTGGATTAAGAGATCAACTACAAGACATGTTTGAACAGCTTCCTTTCTTTAAGATATCTTCCAGCCAGAATACACTGTAAGAGGAAATTAACGAATACTTAACAGCAAACTACACTGTTTAAGAAAAATAAGAATTAAGCTTCTACCTCTCCCCATAACTCTTCCAGATGAATTCTATCCTTTTGTTTTTGCATCTACTGAGAATTAAGGGATAAGCACTCATTAATCTTGAAAACCAGTGTGCCAGGGTTAAGAGGAAAAAAGTTTAGGACCTTTAGCAAAACGATTTAAGTAACAGTGTCAGATCATCTATATTTTATATGTCTATACTATTTTTATAACTTTGGTATAGATTCTGCATTTCCCTGTGTGAAGTACTGTTGACAGCTATGGGTTCAAACAAATTATAGGAAATGTGGAAGTTTAAATGTGGATTTTTAGAAGCTGGAAAAGGAAAATAATCCTGAAATGATCATGTGTTCTCAAAGACACAGAAAGATTTGACATTTACAGAAGCTTGAGAACCAAAGGCAAAAAAATAAGAGTTGCTCTGTAACATTCTTATATATGGAAAAGCTTAGGTTTTATGAAAATTCTCATACATGTCCCTTCCTTTAAAACTATAAACACACACACACCCTTTTCCCACAGACATCTGTTTTATAAGGCAGTCTACAAATAACTCGTTCTCAGAACCAATCTGTTTTGCCATCCTTCAGAATACGAGGCTATTAAAGAGCTAGAATATAGAGGCAAAAGTAATTCAAACTAAGAAATGCTCTTTTCTACTAAATTTGTGTGTAATTCAGAGAAATTTTAAGAAAACAAATATAAAAAACAAAAGAGGCGTCAAGTACGGATGTCCCAAAAGCAAAAGACAAACAGCCAAAGTATGATTGTTTCTTAAAAATACTGTCTGCCGCAGACCTACTAGAGAATGGACTTGAGGACACGGGGAGGGGGAAGGGTAAGCTGGGACGAAGTGAGAGAGTGGCATGGACATATATACACTACCAGATGTTAAAATAGATGGCTAGTGGGAAGCAGCCACATAGCACGGGGAGATCAGCTTGGTGCTTTGTGTCCACCTAGAGGGGTGGGATAGGGAGGGTGGGAGGGAGATGCAAGAGGGAAGAGATGTGGGAACATATGTATATGTGTAACTGATTCACTTTGTTATACAGCAGAAACTAACACACCATTGTAAAGCAATTATACTCCAATAAAGCTGTTAAAAATACGGTCTGCATACTGACTTGTGCTGGCGAGATTTCCACCCTTTTTGTTTGATTTGGCTCTGAAGTGCCTTATGGCACAGGATGCAGGATCCCCTTCAGAGTACCATCCACACGAAGTGTCTGGCTCGCTTACCTTTTCAATGTTAGTATCGAGGGCAGCCACTCTGAAGTACAACATACACAGACATGAAGGGCTTTTTAAGCTCCACTATTTTAAAGAAAATCCTCAATTAAATATAATGTACCTCTGGGGTCCTTTCCCCTTACCTCACAGTTAATGAAAACTCAAAATCTGAGACTGTTTTAAATGAGCCCAGTGCCCTGTGAAAGGTGGTATTCCCCGGATGACGTTTATTGACTCTCCCTCACTGTTTTAGTTGCGAATAGCTTAGAAAGGTACAGAAATACATGCTGTTGTCAACAGGGTGCAGAGAAGGGGGGAAAACTGGTCATTTAGTTCCCTGAAAGCACAAAGGTGGGTAGAAGGCTAACAGTATTCTTCAAAGTGAGCAAATAGCTGGATAAAGACAACTGGACCAGGGAAATTATCCTGAGGGAAGTAAGCCATGAAAGGACCACAGGGGGAACAGGCAGGGCTGTCGTGAGGCTGCAGAGCCAGATGGCTGGTGGGACTCATCGCCTATTCTAGATGCTGTGCAACACAAGTCTCTTGTTTTGTATTTTAAAAGCTGGATCTTCCTATGAGTGATATTTCGTGGCAATGACATTTCTTCCTTGAATGCAGTACTGTACTGATGTACATTGTTAGTTCATGTCTAGTGTCAAATACTTGAGATTAAAATGGAAATGAATAACACCTGCTGTCTGCTGTGCTGTGAGTAGGAAACCGTCTTGCCCTGGTCCTGTGTCTCCTGGTCTACACTGGCACCTGTGGCACTGTGGCCAGCCTGCTTGCTTGCTGGGTCATTTCCTCTGGAGTCTTGTTACTCACCGTCATCCTCTGTGAGGTTGGGGTTCTTCCCCGACACTCCTTAAAAAACAGCACATTCCATTTTACACTTGATATCTTTAGTCAAAGGCTTCAGTCTCACTTTATTCACTATTCTTATATCAGATTTTTGTAAATACATTCATCTTAACTCATTCGATTACAAACATTCTGGTATAAGAAAAAGGGCTACCTCAAATACTTTCAAATCCTATGAACCTGTAAATTTTTATTTAATACATACTCAGTTTGATATGTACGTGGGCACTAAGAATTAGATACAATTAGAAATTAACATATTAATAAAGAATGAACAAAGTGGAGTTAAACTTGAAACATTTCAACATTCCTTAAATAATGTTCTACTCCAGGGAGAAAATATGTGCAAATGATGGGACCGACAAGGGTTTAATTTCCAAAATATACGAACAGCTCATAAAACTCAACAACAAAAACACAACCCAAATGAAAAATGGGCAGAAGACCTAAAGAGACATTTCTCCAAAGAAGGCATACAGATGGTCAACAGGCACATGGAAAGATGTTCAACATCCCTTATTATTAAAGAAATGCAAATCAAAACTACAATGAGATACCACCTCACATCAATCAGAATGGCCATCATTAAAAAGTCTACAAATAACAAATGCTGGAGGGGCTTTCCCTGGTGGTCCAGTGGTAAAGAATCCGCCTTGCAATGCAGGGGACGTGGGTTTGATCCCTGGTCGGGGAACTAAGATTCCCACATGCTGCAGGGCAACTAAGCCCACACACCACAGCTACTGAGCTTGTGCACCTCAATGAGAGAGCCTGTGTGCCACAAACTACATAGCCCATGCTCCCTGGAGCCCGCACACCACAACTAGAGAGAAGCCCACATGCTGCAACTAACACCCAACACAGCCAAAAATACATACATACATACATACGTACATAAATAAATGCTGGAGAGGGTGTGGAGAAAAGGGGACCCTCCTACACTGTTCGTGGGAATGTAAATTGGTGCAGCCACTACGTAAAACAGTATAGAGGTTCCTTAAAAAACTAAAAATAGAGCTGACACATGATACAGCAATGCCACTCCTGGGCATATATCCAGAGAAAACTCTAATTCAAAAAGATACACGCACCCCTATGTTCATAGCAGCACTATTCACAATAGCCAAGACATGGAAACAGCCTAAATGCCCATCAACAGATGAATGGATAAAAAAGATGTGGTATATATATACAATGGAATACTACTCAGCCATAAAAAAAGAATGAAATGATGCCATTTGCAGCAAAATGGGTGGACCTAGAGGTTATCATACAAAGTGAAGTATGTCAGAAAGAGAAAGACAAATACCATGACATCACTTATACATGGAATCTAAAATATGACACAAATGAACTATCTATGAAACAGAAACAGACTCACAAGAAAACAGGCTTGTGGTTGCCAAGGGGGAGAGGGGGTGAGGAAGGGATGGAGTGGAAATTTGGGGTTAGCAGATACAAACTGGTATATATAGAATGGATAAACAACAAGGTCCCACGGTATAGCACAGGGAACTATATTCAATATCCTGGGACAAACCATAATGGAAAAGAATGTAAAAAAGAAATGTATGTATATGTATAACTGAATCACTTCGCTATACAGCAGAAATTAACACACTGTAAATCAACTATACGTCAAAATTTTTTTTAAAAATGTTATATTCCAAAAGCAATCAAAAACTTGATGACAGGGGCTTCCCTGGTGGCACAGTGGTTAAGAATCCACCTGCCAATGCAGGGGACACGGGTTCGAGCCCTGGTCTGGGAAGATCCCACATGCCATGGAGCAACTAAGCCCATGCACCACAACTATTGAGCATGCACTCTAGAGCCCGCGAGCCACAACTACCGAAACATGTGGGCCTAGAGCCCATGCTCCGCAACAAGAGAAGCCACCGCAGTGAGAAGCCCACACACCAGAACGAAGAGCAGCCCCCGCCTGACGCAACTAGAGAAAGCCGACATGCAGCAACGAAGGCCCAACACAGCCAAAAATAAATAAATTTATTTTTTAAAAAACACAAAACTTGATGACAATGCCTATGATGTCTGCTGGAAGCCAGAGATTATAGTCTTTAATTTCATCACACATAGTGCAAATGTTATGCTGTGTCTATGTCCAAAGACTACACATTCTCCATAGGCTACTATTATGAAAGAGAACAAGTTAATTATCTGAGACAAGACTATCAGTTATATTGATTCTTTCAAAGGATCTCAATGCTTCTTATAAAAATGAAGATTTCTTTCCAATCCTGAGGCCATTCTGTTAATTCAAAGGGAAATGAAAACGTGTACAGAACAGAAAAAAAAAAGAGGACTTACTTGTGCATGCCACTGTGCTATAAGTTTTCCCATGTTACCTTTCAAAATTCTCCCCTCAAAGTAGGTATTGGTACTTCCAATTTAGAGATGAAAAAACTGAAGTTCAGTGTATTTGAAAAAAAATCAATTGTACAATAACCAATTAATAAGGATTAATGTGTATGCCACATTCCCAGAGAGATAATACCGTAACACCTGTAACCAACAGTTACAGAAATGCCATCAACAAATTTCAAGGGAGAAATAAGAACAAATATATTGAATAGCTTTGGCTTTCATATAAATATAAATGTGACAGGCAGGGAAACACTCAAATGGCAATATATAAATCTTGAAAGTACTCTACTTCATATTATGTTTTTAAGATTTAAGTTACAAGTTTAAGCTATAAAAAATTGCCATGGAAATGCAGTTAATATCAAAATGACAGATGAAAAAAGACTCAAACTGCCTGGTAAGAGTACTAGTATTAAATAATTGTCAAGACAAAGTAAAATTCCATCAGCTTTCATCATTCTATTTTGTCCTATCGATTAAAATACATGATATGGTAAACCTGCTATCTCATCAATCTGTACAAAGCACACTTTATCTGGTATGTGAAACTGATCAAATAGAGCTTCCTCAAAGCTCCCGTCCTTAGGAAGATGGTGAGACTTAAATGTGTCAGCCTGTTTATCAGGATATCAGCCACAGGAACATAACACAGAGTACCTTTCCCAGCCATCTAGATTTATTATACACATCCACAGTTAATCACAACTGATGCAAAAGGTGATATAGCACCACAAAGCAAAACAAAAAGTCTGCCCAATCTCTCTAGTCACATGGGCCGTGTCATTAACCTTGGAACTCTGGGGCCACTTCCCACCTGTCTGTCGACTTCCTCCTCCAGAGCATCGCGCAAATCCAGCTGGGTCTCCTCTGTTTCCTTCTCACTTTGTTCAGGTTCAGATTATCTTTACCTAGAATGCTTCCAGGCACCTTCTCAAAGATCCTTTAGCCAATTACTTTCAACACCATAGACAAAATCCATTATCCAAATCCATTATGCCAACTCAATTACTCTAAAATCACAATCCCCATAATAGCTACCCCATAATGTCATATCAAGTACAAACATGACATTTGTGTGAAAAGCCCTTTAGAGACTTTTCTAGGAAGATGGAGCAAATGAACTTTTCACTATTCTTCCTCCTAACTAAAACTATAATCTCTGGACATCATATATAAAACAAATGTAAGAAGACTTTCGGACTTCCCTGGTGGTGCGGTGGTTAAGAATCCGCCTGCCAGTGCAGGGGACACAGGTTGAATCCCTGGTCTGGGAAGATCCCACATGCCATGGAGCAACTAAGCCCACATGCCACAACTACTGAGCCTGTGCACCACAACTACTGAGCCTGCGCTCTAGAGCCCGTGAGCCACAACTACTGAGCCCACATGCCACAACTGCCGAAGCCTGCAAGCTGTAGGGCCCATGTGCCACAACTACTGAAGCTCGCACACCTAGAGCCCATGCTCCACAACGAGAGAAGCCACGGCAATGAGCAGCCCACGCACCGCAACGAAGAGAAGCCCCCACTTGCCGCAACTAGAGAAAGCCTGCATGTAGCAACAAAGACCCAATGCAGGGGCTTCCCTGCTGGTGCAGTGGTTAAGAATCCACCTGCCAATGCAGGGGACATGGGTTCGTGCCCTGGTCTGGGAAGATCCCACACGCCACAGAGCAACTAAGCCCGTGCGCCACAACTACTGAGCCTGCATGCCTAGAGCCCATGCTCCACAACAAGAGAAGCCACTGCAGTGAGAAGCCCGTGCACTGCAACAAAGAGTAGCCCCTGCTTGCTGCAACTAGAGAAAGCCCACACACAGCAATGAAGACCCAACGCAGCCAAAAATTAATTAATTAATTTTTTAAAAAGACAATGCAGCAGAAAAATAAAGTTAAAAAAAAAAACAAGAAAAATAAAAGTGCAAAAAAAAGACTTTGAGGCAGAGAGAAGGCAGACTGAGTTGGACCTTGGGATCCAAAAGAAAAAGAAAAAAAAAAAAAAAAACCAGCATAAGAGTGAGTTCCTTGAGTTTCCTTTTACCTCATATATCCCAGACTGGGCGCTAGAGTAACAGGTAACCCAGAAATGCCAATGGATGCAGGGGAAAAAGTCTCAACAAAAGCCTGCTCTCTTAGCCAAAGGACCAAGAAAGGGGCAGTCTCCCACAATAGATAACTTATATAAAATAACTGCTCTACTCCAGCCAACATCACAGAAAACACTGCAGCCCCAACTCGACCAAGGAATGAAGGCTAACTTCCCTCCTTTCTAGGCTGTAATGAGATGCCTCAAACCCTACAAGATGGTGTCAGAGAAAGCAGGGACTTACTCACCTCCCTGTAAGACAGTGGAGACAATCTGGGGTGGGGTGTGGGGGCAGAATTACACCCCATCCAGCATCAATGAGGCAGCCTCTCCTATCTGCTAGGATGGTGCCCCAGGAGGCCTCGTGGGGAGCTGGGGCACCCACCGCCGCCCAGCAGTGATATGGAGCACTGCCCTGGGGGTGAATGGAGGCCGAGTGGGAAACCTGGACTTCTGCTCCCACCTGGTAGTAACAAGATGGCACTCACTCCTCCCTTGCTATTAGAGAAAGCCAGCTAAAAGAAAGAGCTGAAATAAGATCCAAAGTCTCAGATACTCAAAACATCTAGATTTCAATAAAATCACTCTTCATGCCAAGACCCAAAAAGAACACAAACTGAATGAAAAAAGACAATCAGTAGATGCCAACTCTGAGATGACAAGAGATGTTAGAATTATCTGACAGATTTTAAAGCAGCTATAATAAAAAGGCTTCATTTAGCAGCACTCTTGAAACAAATGAAAATAATAGTCTCAGCAAAAAAAAAAAAGGGGGGGTGGGGAACCAAATAAAACTTTTAGAACCAAAAAGTAAAATAACTGAAATAAAAAACACAACGGATAGGAACAAAAGCAGAATGGAGAAGACAGAGGGAAGAATCAGTGAACTGAGAGACAGAACAATAGAAATTATCCAATCTGGAAAACAAAAAATGAACCAACTAGCAAAAAACATGAGCAGAGTCTCGGTGACCTGTGTGGCTAAAACAGCAGATCTAATAATTGTGTCATTAGGGTCCCAGAAGGAGAGGAGTAAAATGGCAAGGCTGAAAAAGTACTTTAAAAAAATAATGGCAGGGCTTAGTTCCAGCCTGATGGGCATCGAAGGCAGGCCAGTCTGTGGCCAAACAACGAGGCCACATTGCAGCGGGACAGTGACGGCAACCACGCTGTGGGCCCCAGACAGGCGGGCAGACAAGATGGCAGAGTAGAAGGACTTGAACACACCTCCTCTCACGAAAACACCAAAATCACAACTAACTGCTGAACAAACATTGACAAAAAAGCGTGAACCCTACCAAAACAGATATTCAACATCCAAAGACAAAGAACAGGCCACAACGAAATGGTAGGAGGGGCGCATTCATGATACAATCAAATCCCATACCCACAAGGTGGGCAACGCACAAACTGGAAAGTAATTATATCACAGAGGTTCTCCCATAGGAGTGAGAGTTCTGAGCCCCACCGTCAGGCTCCCTAGTCAGGGGGTCTGGCATTGGGAGGAGCCCCCAGAGGATTTCGCTTTGAAGCCCAGCAGGGCTTGATCACAGGAACTCCACAGGACTCGAGGAAAGAGAAATCCTACTCTTGGAGGGCACACACAAGGTCTTGTGTGCACCAGAACCCAAGGAAAAATCAGTGACTTCAGAGGAGCCTGGGCCAGACCTACCTGCTGGTCTTAGAGGGTCTCCTGGGGAGGTGAGGAGGGCTGTAGCTCACTGTGGGGACAAGGACACTGGTGACAGAGATACCAGGGAGTACTCATTAGCATGAGCTCTACTGGAGGCTGCCATTTTGACACCAAGTCCTGGGCCATCCAACAGCCTGTAGGCTTCAGTGCTGGGACACCTCAGACCAAACAACCAACAGTGTGAAAACACACCACACGCATCAGCAGACAGGCTGCCTAAGTCTTTCTGAGCCCACAGCCACATCTAAACACACCCCTTGACATGGCCCTACCCACGAGAGGGACAAACCCACCAGTGGGCAGGCACCAGTCCCTCCAACCAGGAAGCCTGCAAAAGCCTCTAGACCAGCCTCACCCACCAGAGGGCAAACACCAGAAGCAAGAGGAACTACTATCCTGCAGCCTGCAGAACACAGACTGCAAACACAGAAAGTCTGACAAAATGAGACAGCAGAGGAATATGTTCCAGACAAAGGAACAAGATAAAACCCCAGAAGAACAAGTAAGTTAAGTGCAGATAGGCAACCTACCTGGAAAAGAATTCAGAGTAATGATAGTAAAGATGATCCAAGATCTCGGAAAAAGAATGGAGGCACGGACTCAGAAGATACAAGAAAAGCTTAACAAAGAGCTAGAAGATGTAAAGAACAAACAAACAATTGAACAATAACTGAAATCACAAATACACTAGAAGGAATCAATAGCAGAATAAATGAGGAAGAAAAACAGATAAGTGACCTGGAAGACAGAATGGTGGAAATCACTGCTGCAGAGCAGAATAAAGAAAAAAGAATGAAAAGAAATGAGGACAGTTTAAGAGACCTCTGGGACAACATTAAACACACCAACATTCACATTATAGAGGTCTCAGAAGAAGAGAGAGAGAAAGGGCCTAAGAAAATATTTGAAGAGATAAAGCTGAAAACTTCCCTAACATGGAACAGGAAAAAGTCACCCAAGTCCAGGAAGCACAGAGAGACCCATACAGGATAAACCCAAGGAGGAACACATCAAGAAACATATTATTCAAACTGACAAAAATTAAAGACACAGAGAAAATTTTAATATTAAAAGCAACAAGGGAAAAGCAACAAATAACATACAAGGGAATCCCCATAAGGTTATCACGTGTTTTTTCAGCAGAAACACTGCAGGCCACACGGAAGTGGCACAATATATTTAAAGTGATGAAAGGGAAAAACCTACAACCAAGAATACTCTACCCAGCAAGGCTCTCGTTAAGATTCGACAGAGAAATAAAAAGCTTTACAGACAAGCAAAAGCTAATAGAATTGAGCACCACCAAACCACTTTTATAATAAATGCTAAAGGAACTTCCCTAGGTGGAAAAGAAAAAGCCACAACTACAAACAAGAAAATTATGAATGGGAAAGCTCACCAGTAAAGGCAAAAATACAATAAAGGTAGGGAATCATCCACACACAAATCTGATATCAAAGCTAGTAATCTTGAAGAGAGTATAAATGCAGGATATTGGTAATGCATTTGAAATAAGAGAGCAGGAACTTAAACAGTCTTGTACACACATACTATGAGGTTTTGCTATACCAAACCCTCATAGTAACCACAAACCAGAAATCTACAATAGATATACACACAAAAAAAGAAACAGGAATCCAAACATAACACTGAAGATAGTCATCAAATCACAAGAGAACAAAAAAAAAAAGAAGTGAAGAAAAAAGACCTACAAAACCAAAAAAATTAACAAAATGACAATAAGAAGATATGTATCAGTAATTACCTTAAATATAAATGGATTAAATGCTCCAACCAAAAGACACAGACTGACTGAATGGATATAAAAACAAGACCCATATAATATACTGTCTACAAGAGACCCACTTCAGACCTAGAGACACATATGGACTAAAAGTGAGGGGACAGAAAAAGATATTCCACGCAAATGGAAATCAAAAGAAAGCTGGAGTAGAAATACTCTTATTAGACAAAATAGACTTTAACATAAAGTCTGTCACAAGAGACAAAGAAGGATACTACATAATAATCAAGGGACCAATCCAAGAAGATATAAAAATTGTAAATATATTGGGCTTCCCTGGTGGCGCAGTGGTTGAGAATCCGCCTGCCGATGCAGGGGACACGGGTTCGTGCCCCGGTCCGGGAAGATCCCACATGCCGCGGAGCGGCTGGGCCAGTGAGCCATGGCCACTGAGCCTGCGCATCCAGAGCCTGTGCTCCACAACGGGAGAGGCCATAACAGTGAGAGGCCCGTGTACCGCAAAAAAAAAAAAAAAAAAAAAAATTGTAAATATATACGCACCCAACAAAAAAGGATCTCAAAATATAAGGCAAATATTAACAGCAGGATGAAAGTAAAAGAATAGAAAAAGATATATTATGCAAACATTAACCAAAAAAAAAAACAGTTCTGATTATATTAATATTAAATAAAGTAGACTTAAGAGCAAACAAAATTATCAGACAGAAAGGGACATTATATTACAGTAAAAAGATAAAAGACACAGCAATCCTAAATATGTATGCACCAAACAATAGACCTCCAAAATATGAAAAGCAAAAGCTGATAGAAAAGAAAGGAGAAATACACAAATCCACAAATACAGTGGGAGACTTCAACACCCCCTTTTCAACAACTGTTAGAACAAACAGAAAATCAAGAATGATACAGAAGAATTTACCAACACCATCAACCAACAAGTTCTATTTAACATTTATAGGACATTCCACTAACAACAAGAGTACACATTCTTTCCTAGTACCCATAGAACATAAACCAAAATGGTCCATATCCTTGGGCCATTAAAAAAAACCTCAACAAATTTTTAAAGAATGGAAATATACCCTTCAACAACACAGGGGTTAGGGGCTCCAACCCTCCCCACAGTCCCAAATCTGCATATAAATTAAAGTCTGCCCTCTATATCTGCAGTTCCTCAGCATCCACAGTTCTGCACCTGCAGATTCAACCAACCTCAAATTGTGTAGGACTATAGTACTTACTAGAGAAAAACATCTGGATGTAAGTGTGAACACACAGTCCAAACCTGTGTTACTCAAGGATCAACTGTATACAGTTTATGTCCTCTGACCACAACAGAATCAAACTAGAACTCAATAACCAAAAAATAATAGCAAAATTTCCAAACATTTGGAAACCAAACAACAAACTTCTAACTTCAACAGTTAAAAGAAGTTGTCTCAAGGGAAAGTTAAAACTACAATGAACTGAATTAAAATAACAATATATCAAAATTTGTGGGATGCAGCTAAAAGCAGTGTTGAGAAGGAAGTTTACAGCACTAAATGCTTATATCAGAAAAAGAGGATTTGGTTCAGGATGGTGGAGTAGAAGGACGTGCTCTCACTCCCTCTTGCAAGAGCACCGGAATCACAACTAACTGCTGAACAATCAGCGACAGGAAGACTGTCGACAGGAGGTCGTCCACAGGAAGTCTTCGACAGGAAGACTCTGGAACTCACCAGAAAAGATAGCCCACATCCAAAGACAAAGGAGAAGCCACAATGAGATGGGAGGGGGCAGGGCACAATCACAATAAAATCAAATCCCATAACTACTGGGTGGGTGACTCACAAACTGGAGAACGCTTATACCACAGAAGTCCACCCACTGGAGTGAAGGTTCTGAGCCCCATGTCAAGCTTCCCAACCTGAGGGTCTGGCAACGGGAGAAGGAATTCCTAGAGAATCAGACTTTTAAGGCTAGCGGGATTTGATTGCAGGACTTCGACAGGACTGGGGGAAACAGAGACTCCACTCCTGGAGGGCACACACAAAGTAGTGGGCGCATCGGGACCCAGGGGAAGGAGCAGTGACCCCGGGAGAGACTGAACCAGACCTACCTGCTAGTGTTGGAAGGTCTCCTGCAGAGGTGGGGGGGTGGCTCTGTTTCACCATGGGGACAAGGACAGTGGCAGCAGAAGTTCAGGGAAGTACTCCTTGGTGTGAGCCCTCCCAGAGTCTGTCATTAGCCCCACCAAAGAGCCCAGGTAGGCTCCACTGTTGGGTCGCCTCAGGCAAAACAACCAACAGGGAGGGAACCCAGCCCCACCCATCAACAGGCAAGTGGAATAGTTTTACTGAGCTCTGCCTGCCACAGCAACAGTCAGCTCTACCCACCACCAGAGCCTCTCATCAAGCCTCTTAGATAGCCTCATCCACCAGAGGGCAGACAGCAGAAGCAAGAAAAACTACAGTCCTGCAGCCTGTGGAACAAAAACCATATTCACAGAAAGACAGACAAGATGAAAAGGCAGAGGACT
>NC_041228.1:69614306-69622784 GCF_002837175.3 Physeter macrocephalus
AGATTCAACAGAGAAATCAAAAGCTTTACAGACAAGCAAAAGCTAAGAGAATTCAGCACCACCAAACCAGCTCTACAATAAATGCTAAAGGAACTTCTCTAAGTGGAACGCAAGAGAAAAGGACCTACAAAAACAAACCCAAAAAAATTAAGAAAATGGTAATAGGAACATACATGCCGATAATTACCTTAAACATGATTGGATTAAATGCTCAACCAAAAGACACAGGCTCGCTGAATGGATACGAAAACAAGACCCATATATATGCTGTCTACAAGAGACCCACTTCAGACCTAGGGACACATACAGACTGAGAGTGAGGGGATGGAAAAATATATTCCATGAAAATGGAAATCAGAAGAAAGCTGGAGTAGCAATACTCATATCAGATAAAATAAACTTTAAAATAAAGAATGTTACAAGAGACAAGGAAGAACACTACATAATGATTAAGGGATCAATCCAAGAAGATATAACAATTATAAGTATATATGCATCCAACATAGGAGCACCTCAATACATAAGGCAACTGCCAACAGCTATAAAAGAGGAAATGGACAATAACACCATAATAGTGGGGGACTTTAACACCTCACTTACACCACTGGACAGATGATCCAAACAGAAAATTAATAAGGAAACACAAGCTTTAAATGACACAATAGACCAGATAGATTTAATTGATATTTATAGGACATTCCATCCAAAAACAGCAGATTGCACTTTCCTCTCAAGTGCCCACAGAATATTCTCCAGGATAGATCACATCTTGCATCACATATCAAGTCTCAGTAAATTTGAGAAAACTGAAATCGTATCAAGCACTTTTCTGACCACAACGCTATGAGATTAGAAATCAATTACAGGGAAAAAAATGTAAAAAAACACAAACATATGGAGGGTAAACAATATGTTACTAAATAACCAAGAGATCACTGAAGAAATCAAAGAGGAAATCAAAAAAAACCTAGAGACAAATGACAATGAAAACACGACGATCCAAAACCTATGGGATGCAGCAAAAGCAGTTCTAAGAGGGAAGTTTATAGCAATACAATCTTACTTCAAGAAACAAGAAAAAACTCAAATAAACAACCTAACCTTACACCTAAAGGAAACAGAGAAAGAAGAACAAATAAAACCCAAAGTTAGCAGAAGGAAAGAAATCATCAAGATTAGAGCAGAAATAAATGAAATAGAAACAAAGAAAACAATAGCAAAGATCAATAAAACTAAAAGCTGGTTCTTTGAGAAGATAAACAAAATTGATAAACCATGAGCCAAACTCATCAAGAGAAAGGAGAGGAGTCAAATCAATAAAATTAGGAATGAAAAAGGAGAAGTTACAACAGACACTGCAGGTGAATTCTATCAAAGATTTAGAGAATAGGTAACACCCATCCTTCTCAAACTCTTCCAAAACACTGCAGAGGAACACTCCCAAACTCATTCTATGAGGCCACCATCACCCTGATACCAAAACCAGACAAAGATACTACAAACATACACTATGATCAAGTGGGATTTATCCCAGGGATGCAAGGATTCTTCAATATACGCAAATCAATCAATGTGATACACCATATTAACAAGTTGGAGAATAAAAACCATATGATTATCTCAATACAGAAAAAGCTTCTGACAAAATTCAATACCCATATATGATAAAAACTCTCCAGAAAGTGGGCATAGAGGGAACCTACCTCAACATAATAAAGGCCATATACAACAAACAGCGAACATCATTCTCAATGGTGAAAAACTGAAAGCATTTCCTCTAAGATCAGGAATAAGACAAGGATGTCCACTCTCACCACTATTATTCAACATTGTTTTGGAAGTCCTAGCCACAGCAATCAGAGAAGAAAAAGAACTAAAAGGAATCCAAATCAGAAAAGAAAAAGTAAAACTGTCACTGTTTGCAGATGACATGATACTAT
This sequence comes from Physeter macrocephalus, assembly GCF_002837175.3. Classification (NCBI taxonomy): domain Eukaryota; kingdom Metazoa; phylum Chordata; class Mammalia; order Artiodactyla; family Physeteridae; genus Physeter; species Physeter macrocephalus. The sequence continues at coordinate 69,616,247 of NC_041228.1, forward strand.
ACATAGAGAATCCTAACGACGCCACCAGAAAACTACCAGAGCTAATGAATGAACTTGGTAAAGTTGCAGGATACAAAATTAATGAACAGAAATCTCTTGCATTCCTATACACTAATGATGAAAAACGTGAAAGAGAAATTAAGGAAAAACACTCCCATTTACCATTACAACAAAGAATAAAATACCTAGGAATAAACCTACCTAGGGAGACAAAAGACCTTTATGCAGAAAACTATAAGACACTTATGAAAGAAATTAAAGATGATACAAACAAATGGAGAGATATACCATGTTCTTGGATGGAGAAATATCACATTTTCTTGGATTGGAAGAAGCAACATTGCGAAAATGACTATACTACCCAAAGCAATCTACAAATTCAATGCAATCCCTATCAAATTACCAATGACATGTTTTTACAGAACTAGAACAAAAAATCTTAAAATCTGTATGGAGACATAAAAGACCCCGAATAGCCAAAGCGGTCTTGAGGGAAAAAAACGGGAGCTGGAGGAATCAGACTCCCTGACTTCAGACTATACTACAAAGCTACAGTAATCAAGACAATGTGGTACTGGCACAAAAACAGAAATATAGATCAATGGATAGAAAGAAATAGATAGAAAGCCCACAGATAAACCCACACACCTATGGTCAACTAATCTATGACAAAGGAGACAAGGATATACAATGGAGGAAAGTCTCTTCAATAAGAGACCGGGGTGGTGGTGTGAATTGGGAGATTGGGATTGACATATAAACACTAATATGTATAAAATGGATAACTAATAAGAACCTGCTGTATAAAATATAAATAAAATAAAATTCAAAAATTCAAAATAAAGAGAAAGGCTCAAATTAGTAATATCAACTCTCACCCAAAGAACCTAGAAAAAGAGCAAAATAAACTCAAAGCAAGCAGAAGGAAGAAAATAATAGATAGGAGCAGAAATCAATAAAATTGAAAACCAAAAAAAGAAAAAAAGAAAAATCAATGAAAGAGAAAGCTTGTTCTTTGAAAAGATTAATAAAATTGACAAATATTTTAAAAAGAGAAGGCATAAATTACTAATATCAGGAATGAAATGGGATATATTACTATAGACCATGTAGCTATCAAAAGGCTAATAAGGAAATAATACAAACAATTCTATACACATAAATCTAACCAGTTAGATGAAATGGACCAATTAATTGAAAAATACAAACTACTACATCTCTTCCAATATGAAATTTGTAAGATAGTCACATAACTCTATTAAGGAACTTGAACTCATAATTTTAAAAACACACCAAAACTCAATTCCACCTATGGCCAATTAATCTATGACAAAGGAGGCAAGACTATATACAATGGAGAAAAGTCTCTTCAATAAATGGCACTGGGAAAACCAGACAGTTAAAAGTAAAAACATGAAATTAGAACATTCTTTAACACCATACACAAAAATAAACTCAAAATGGATTAAAGGCCTAAATATAAGGCCAGACACTATAAAACTCTTAGAGGAAAACATAGGCACAACACCCTCTGACATAAATTGCACAGCAATATCTTTTTCAATCAGTCTCCCAGAGTAGCGAAATAAAAACAGAAATAAACAAATGGGACCTAATTAAACTCAAAAGTGTTTGTACAGCAAAGGAAGCCATAAACAAAACAAAAAGACAACCCACACAATGGGAGAAAATATTTGCAAACGAAGCAACCAGAAAGGGAGTAGTATCCAAAATATACAAGCAGCTCATGCAGCTCAAAATACAAAAAAACACCCAACCCAATCAAAAAATGGGCAGAAGACCTAAGAAGACATTTCTCCAAAGAAGACATACAGATGGACAAGAAGCACATGAAAAGATGCTCAACATCACTAATTATTAGAGAAATGCAAACCAAAACTACGAGATATCACCTCACACCAGTGAGAATGGCCATCAATCAAAAAGTCTGCAAACAATAAATGCTGGAGAGGGTGTGGAGAAAAGGGAACCCTCCTACACTGTTGGTGGGAATGTAAATTGGTACAGCCAGTATAGAGAACAGTATGGAGCTTCCTTAAAACAACTAAAAATAGAGCTACCATAAGATCCAGCAATCCCACTCCTGGGCATATATCCAAAGAAAAACATACACGCACCCCAATGTTCACTGCAGGCACTGTTTACAATAGCCAAGACATGGAAGCGACCAAAATGTCCATCGACAGATGAATGGATAAAGAAGATGTGGTACATATATACAATGGAATATTACTCAGCCATAAAAAGAATAAAATAATGCCATTTGCAGCAACATGGATGGACCTGGAGATTATCATACTAAGTAAAGTAAGTCAGACAGAGACAGATATGATATTTGTCTTTCTCTATCTGGCTTACTTCACTTAATATCATATGATATCGCTTATACGCGGAATCTAAAATGATACAAATGAACTTATAAAACAGAAAAAGACTCACAGACTTAAAGAATGAACTTACGGTTATCAGTGGGGAAGGGTGGAAGGGAGGGATAGACTTGGGAGTTTGGGATTGACAGGTACATACTGCTATGTTTAAAATAAAATGCCTTTCTGTATGTATAAATAGATAGATAGATAGATAGATAGATAGATAAATAAATCTCACCAAAAAGAAATCAACAGGTCCGGATGGTTCACTGGATAATTCTCCTAAATGTTTAAAGAATTAACACCAGTTCTATACAATCTCTTCAGAAAATAGATAGCTTCATTTTTTGAAGCTAGTATTACTCTGACACCAAAACCAGACAATCAGAGACTTAACTGTAAAACATAAAACTATAAACTTGAAAAAAACAAAAACAGGAGAAAATCCAAAGGATCTAACATAGGCACAGAGTTCTTACACTGACACCAAAAGCATGATCCGTAAAAGGGAAAAACGAATGAATTAAAATATAAAACTTTTGCTCTGTGAAAGACCCAGTTAAATAGATGAAAAGATAAGATTTAACTTGTCCTACTTGCCCTACATTTGGGAGAAAATGTTTACAAACCCACACATCTGAAAAATGACTCATACCTAGCATATATAAAGAACTCGCAGCTTCTCTGGTGGCACAGTGGTTGAGAGTCCACTTGCCGATGCAGGGGACACGGGTTCGTGCCCCGGTCCAGGAGGATCCCACATGCCACAGAGTGGCTAGGCCCCTGGGCCATGGCCGCTGAGCCTGCGCGTCTGGAGCCTGTGCTCCGCAATGGGAGAGGCCACAACAGTGAGAGGCCCACGTACCGCAAAAAAAAAAAAAAAAAAAAAAAAAAGAACTTCACAAAAGGAAACCAAATTAGAAAATGGGCAAAAGACGTGAAGAGACATTTTATTCAAAAGCATATGAAGATGGCAAACATATGAAACGATGTTCAACATTATTAGCTAATAAGGAAACACAAATCAAAATGAGATGCACAATACACACCTATTAGAATGGCAAAAAAAAAAAAGGAAAAAAGTAACATCATCAAATGCTGGTGAGGAAGCAGAGAAGCTGGCTTAGCCATACACTGCTGGTGGGAATGTAAAATAATACAGCCATTCTGGAACACAGTGTGTCAGTTTCTTTAAAACTAAACACGCAACTACCTCATGACTCATATAAACCAACAATTGCCCTCGTGGGCATTTATTCCAGAGAAATGAAAACTTACGCTGGCTCAAAATCCTGTACACATTTACATTAACTTTACTTATAAAAGCCAAGAACTGAAACAATCCAGATGTCCATCGACTGGTGCATGGTTAAACAAACTGTGGTCCATCCATACCAAGGAATACTACTCAGTACTAAAAGGGAAGGAACTGCTGATACACACAGCAATCTGGATGAATCACTAGAGATTATGCTTAGTGAAAAAAGCCAGTCCCAAAAGGCTGTATATTGTATGATTCAATTTATATAACTATCTTGAAATGACAAAATTGTGAAAATGGAGAACAGATAAGTGACTGCCATTAAGGAGGGGTTGGAGATGGAAGTGAAGTGGGTGTGGCCATTAAAAGGGCCACAGGAGGGGTCCTTGTAGTATGGAAATGTTCTGCATCTTGACTTAACCAGTGTCAGTATTCTAGTTGTGATAGTGTACCATGTTTTGCAGGATGTTACCACTGGAGAAAACTGGGTAAAGGGTACAGGAAATGCTTCTGTATTCTTTCTTGTAACTGCATGTGAAGAATCTACAATTATCTCAAGAAGCTTAATCAAAAAAATAAAATAAACATCTTAAAAAAGAAAGGCTGTGCTCGCTTTGGCAGCACATATACTAAAATTGGAACGATACAGAGAAGATTAGCATGGCCCCTGCGCAAGGATGACATGCAAATTTGTGAAGCGTTCCATATTTTTTTCCAACGCAGGGGTTGCGGGTTTGATCCCTGGTCAGGGAGCTAGGATCCCACATGCCTTGCGGCCAAAAAACCAAAACATAAAACAGTAGCAGTACTGCAACAAATTCAATAAAGACTTTAAAAAAAAAAAAAAAAAAAGGCTCTTTACCTGCTAATCCTGCAATAATCTGGTCTGTTCATCTACTGCTATGTCCTCACTCCTACTTGTCATTCAAATCAAATTCCTTCTTTGCTCTCGGATTACTTAACTCTTATTTTATTCAGCTAATACCACTCAAATGAAATTACTCTCTAGCTAAAGTCAATGATAATCTTTCAACTGCAAAACAAAATGGAAACTTGCTAGGTTTTTGGTTTACCTAGCCTCTAAGTATCTGATGCTGATGGAAGTTTACTCTACTTCCCTGAAGCTCTCCTACCTCTGCTTCCATGACAACACTCTCTGCTGGTTCTCCTTCTGCCTCTTGAGCTACTTCTGGCAGGTAGGGGAGTCCCTTCTTTCTCTTTTCTTTTTCTTTTTTCTCCTGAGTTACTCCCAAATGCCAGCTTTATCCAGGATACAAATGCTCTTCATGTCTTACATATGCTCCTTGAGTACTCTGGGTACCAGCCATTCTATCCACATGTTGAAGGGCAAGCATTCTTTATCAATATCTAGCTACATAAGCTGTCTCTAGAGCAATGTCAATGTCCCACAGGAAGCTCAAACACAGCATATTCCACATTGGACTACATCTTACTCCCACCCTTCAGAAAGAAATCTGTTTTCCTATATTCTTATTAATTGTTCCACCATTCTCATATCCTAGCCAGAAACCTGGGAGTTATCCTAGACTCTTCCTTACTCAACCCCAATACCCAAAAAGTTTCTTAACAAAGTTTAAAATTCTTCTGAGTATCTCTTGATTTTGTCCTTTTTCTCCATGCCTTCTGTCGGTTTCTTAATTTAGTCACACTCTTGTTTATTATTTATTATTTATTATTTAGTCTTATCTCTTATTTAGCCTATTTCCTGACTTGGCTCCCTTCTATTCTTTACACTGTTTACAAGGAAATTTAACTAAAATACAAATTTGATAATATTACTATGATGCTTAAATTTCTTCCATCGCTCTACAGTGCTTTCAGGAAAAACTGTAAACTTCTTAGCCTAACATGTATGACCTTTAAACCTCGACCTACTTTCCATATTCATCTCCTACAGCTTACCCTTCTCTGCTACTCTCTAGCCTCATGGAGCCATGTGGAGTTTCCTGAACATGCCACGTGGCCTGCTGATTAGTACCTTTAACCACATTCACTTTACCTGGAATACAGCCTTCCTAGTTGAGTGGCTCCTATTGCCCCCCTCAGCACTCAGCTCTATCATCCCCAACCCCTGAGAAGCCTTGCTGAACCTCTCATCCCACAGTGGCCTTCTGTATTTATTTAGTAGTCTTTCCAGTATTGCTATTATTGATTTCCTTTTGTAATCTCCTCTAGCAAGTATTTCCAAGTATTCCTGGAAAGCTGGGACTGTGTCTTATTTTATCTATGTATCCTTGATGCCTGATAAGAAGAGTTGAATAAGCTGAATAGGTGTTTATTAGATTGAAGAGTAGTCAATAATTTACTCAGGCTCTATCAAATAAATGAAAGCACTTCTCTAACTCTTGCATACTGTCTCCTTTGAATCAAAACTCATCCTGAAGCCAGGACATGAAACCAACCTAAATGTCCATCGACAGATGAATGGATAAAGAAGATGTGGCACATATGTACAATGGAAGATTACCCTGCCATAAAAAGAAACGAAATTGAGTTATTTGTAGTGAGGTGGATGGACCTAGAGTCTGTCATACAGAGTGAAGTAAGTCAGAAAGAGAAAAACAAATACTTTATGCTAACACATATATATGGAATCTAAAAAAAAAAAAAAGGGTACTGATGAACCTAGTTGCAGGGCAGGAATAAAGACGTAGATGTAGAGAATGGACTTGATGACATGGGGTGGGGAAGGGGAAGCTGGGGCGAAGTGAGAGTAGCATCAACATATATATAACTACCGAATGTAAAACAGATAGCTAGTGGGAAGCAGCCGCATAGCACAGGGAGATCAGCTGGGTGCTTTGTGACCACCGGGAGGGGTGGGATGGGGGGGTGGGAGGGAGGCTCAAGAGGGAGGGGATATGGG
>NC_041228.1:69622834-69693366 GCF_002837175.3 Physeter macrocephalus
ATGGCTGATTCACTTTGCTGTACAACAGAAACTAACACAGTATTGTGAAGCAATTATACTCCAATAAAGATCTATTAAAAAAAAAACTATCTTGACTATACAAATTTACTAATATGATCCATGGTGATTCCTCTGACTCAATAAGACCATTATAATTACTTACTTATCTAAACGTATTTAGAATAGATCTTTCTGATTTCTCATTTTAGAATGTAAACTTCCAAAGGGCAAGGAATTCTGTAATTCTTAAGGACTAGGACACAGTTACAGGTCTCTAAGAACTTTACAAATACCAGCTGAGTGTTTAAAATGAACAGAAAAGATGACCGCTCAAAAAAAAAAAAAAAAAAAAAAGAACTGGGTTACTAGAGATCAACTTAGGCTAATAAAAGGAAATACTGTAAATGTATCATCTTAAAATACTAAATACCGCATCTCAGCTCTGATAGCCATCCAGACTAACCTTCGTCTTGTTGAACACTCTCCTTCTTTGGCTACCCATCCAACATCAGCAAAAGACACCACTGCATCCTCTCCTGGCTGTCTGGGGCTCCATTCTGTTGTAGGGCTGGTAAGCTGTAAGTTACAAATAGGGAAAGTTCTTCATCTAGCACCAAAATGGTAGAATAAAATATTTTTTCTTTTTTTTTTTTTTTTTTTTTTGGCGGTACACGGGCCTCTCACTGCTATGGCCTCTCCTGTTGCGGAGCACAGCCTCCAGACACGCAGGCTCAGCAGCCATGGCTCACGGGCCTAGCCGCTCCACGGCATGTGGGATCTTCCTGGACCGGGGCACGAACCCGTGTCCCCTGCATCGGCAGGCGGACTCTCAACCACTGCGCCACCAGGAAAGCCCTAAAACATTTTCTTACCTAAGGAAAATCATCAGCTCTAGCATTACAAACACATGGACAGCTTCTACCATTTCCACTGAAGGTCTCCATGAAAGAGACCTTTAGTTATGTCATACTGTTGTTTAATAGTGCATGCAATCTCTGAATTATAATTTAACTCATTCAATTTTTATTTTACAGGTCAAATGAGACTCATTAAAAAAAACAAAAACCTCTGTTCATCCTCAAACATTAAGAAAATTTTTAGAATTTAAACATTAGAAAACAGTTCTTTTCTGAAGAGATTTAGTAAAAAGTACAGTGACCAATTTGTGCTAAATCTGGGAATATTTTTAAAGGGATATTATATAGATAACTGTTATAATAATGAAAATACATTTTCAAATATCATTAGATCTCTTGATTTTTAAATTAAAGTATTAACTATATTAAAGAACCAAAAATACAAACAGCAGAACAGAATTCTCTAGCTAACCTTAAACACCTAGAAGAAGGAACAGAATATTCTGAAATAAATGTAACAAAGAAAAAGCGTGCAAGTTCTGAAATTGACCTTCAAAAAATGGAAAAATAACTTAATTGAATTAAATTTAAGTTTTGTTATAAGAATAATGCCTCAGAGCCAGATGGCCAATGAAAGATAGGTATCAGATTAATGTAATACTTCCTACAAGTTGAAGTAAGGTTTAAATAAAAAAGAAAATGCAGACTTTTTAATTGAAGAAAAACGTTTCAGAGGCCAAAGAGATTTACATGTATTTATCAGAAAGCTTCTATAGTAACCCATGCTTTGTTTGAACCTTCTTACTATTATCATTGCCAGATGAAGCTTTTGGAAGCTACACTTAAATAATACTTGTTCCTCAACTGTAAAATATACCATACAAACACATAATACTAATATGGTTAAAATTTTTAAATAATCTATCTTTAATATTAAGAATAAAATTTTAACTAAACATATTGGCTACTGGTATGTGCACGCATTCAGATATCATAATTACCCAACATTATCAACTTCTTAGAGTAATATTAGAAAACTGACATTTTAACAACAAGATACTAAGAATACCAAGTATTTAAAATGCCTTAAATTACGGCTTTTGGGAAGGACGGGGGTGTATAGGCAAGAAAGAAAACAAGTATATTAGAAGAGTAGAGATTTAAGAACTTAATCCTGGGCAAAAACAAAAACAAAAAATCTAATAACGGAATTAAGATGAAAAAGCTTTCAAAATACCAGTGTTTTAAGGCACACAGTGGAGTAACTGTGGTCAGAAGAGAAAAAAAGTATAAGCTTCAGCAAGTACATTGTCAAGGGATATGATCAAAGAAAAACCAAAAAGATTTTTCTACTTCTCCCTTATATGTTTCAGAAATTTATCTAAATAAATCAATAAACAAATAGTTTTCAGTAAATTGGTATCTGTACAACTTAAATAATATAAATGAACTGGGCATCACATCTGGTCTCAAGAGCCTGCGAATCTGGCAATACTCTGTTTCTATCCATTACTAAGAACAGAATGGTATATTAATACTCCCATAGGGCTTCCCTAGTGGCGCAGTGGTTGAGAGTCTGCCTGCCAATGCAGGGGACACGGGTTCGTGCCCCGGTCCGGGAAGATCCCACATGCCGCGGAGCGGCTGGGCCCGTGAGCCATGGCCGTTGAGCATGCGCGTCCAGGGCCTGTGCTCCGCAACGGGAGAGGCCACAGCAGTGAGAGGCCCGCGTACTGGGGGGGAAAAAAAAAATACTCCCATAACATTATAAAATGGAGATTCTAAGTGGGTTTCATGGAGATTCGGGAACAGGAAGGTCCCCCAAGCTCTATGGAAGCTCCTAGAAGATACAGTATTTAATGGGCTATTTTGTACAAGTGACAAATCATAAAGGTAAAACCTGAATGGTCCCTTCCTTAAGGTGCTAGTTCATGAAGATCAATTTGGTTACCTAACTCTTTGTTTAGAAAATAAAAGTTTGTTCCAATACACTTACTAGTTGGTAGGAAAAAAGGTATATTTAAGATAAATAAAAATCTAGTTTTGACCTTAAGACTTCTTACCTTCCCATAAAAGCTACAAAAATTGGTGTTTTCTTCCCAGATATTTTTGTTCATAAAAGGAAGCAAAATACTTTTCTAATACTCAAAAATATAAGTTAAACCCATTCTGTGACAGCCTTTCAAAGTATTTTATTTTATAATGTAAAGATCATACAATATTTCTCAATTTTACATCTGTAACACTTCGCATATTAAACATGAAATGTTGCTTTTTGCACAAACTTTAAAAAAAAAAACAATTATTCCATGGACTTAGTCTGTAATCTTACCGAGTATTGATTATATTTAATCACTGAAATAATACCATGTCTATAACATGTACTCAATGAGATGAAAATGTTAATGATACTGTCAAGAACCAATTCCAGAATTGATAATACCTGTATCATTTCTAATTGACATCCTGCCCCACAAAACAAAGTAGTTTTAGTATTTAAGTCACGTACCTACATTATAACAGTGATTTATGCCACCAAAAAAGAAGCCTAACAAAGTCCCTGGGGAAACTCATACAAAAAACAAAATAAAACTGAAAAAAATCTAATCTTTTTTAAAAAGGCCACTTCAGTTGTTGCCGAAATGGGCACTCAGTAGCATAAGAATGAAGCAGTTTAGGTGAGGTCAGTGTAGGCAAGGGGACTGAGGGCATGGAATTCTTGGAGGTATGACTTAGACACCACTACTGACATGCATGGATGATGGATGGGAAGTTTGAAAAAGAAAAGGTCAACTTACTGAAGGTTCCAGCAAGGTCCTGTCCTACCACAGCTATTGTTAGTAGGGGGGAAGAAAAAAAAAAAACGACAGAAAAAATTTTTTTCAAAATCAAGGGCATTATACAATTTAAAATAAAATTAATGCTTATTGATTATCAGTATCCAAATTCCTTTCAGAAACTAAGAAAAGCATTTCATTCAGAACAAAATTCAGTAAGAGCATTGTATTTTTACTGATCTTAAGAAATTCAAATCAACATTTGAAACAATTTAAATTATCCGAGATTCAATTATATTTCAAGAATTTTACCGAAGTAATTTTAGGTAATTTTAAATATTCTGATAATGTAAAACTATACTGAAGAAATTGATGTATTTAACAAAACGCATAAAAGAAAAATATAAAGCTTGTACAAAAGTTGAAATACTTAGAATAAAATATTAGAAGAGCTCGTTTTGTCCTCATGTGACTTTTCATAAAATAAACACACTGGTACTGGGAACTAGTATTCTCTCAGTTTCTTGCCAAAAACGGTGTAACAGTAAATATACTCAGTCTATTTTACCACCTTTTGTTTACAGCCAAATGCAAAACATGTATTTTTAAAAGCAACACGGTAAAAAAACTTCTAGATTTTTAATTACAGATTTAATTATTCCTCTTTTTCTACCAATTCCTGTCATAGTAAGTAAAAGCAGAATTTCTGCATTTAAATATAGTGACATACAGTGACACCAATAGGCCAGGAGGTATACCTGAGTAAAGAACACCAAACTAAATATTCTAGCTGAGACAGGCACTAATATTGCTGAGTAATGTGGTCACTTTAAAAAAAAACTGAGCATCTATTAACCCTTCCTATTCATGATACACCTAGAATGGGGGAGGGAAGGAAGGTGAGGGGAGAATAGGGAGAAGAAAAAGGACCAGAGAGACAAGAGGGAAGGAAATGTGTGTGTGTGTGTGTGTGTGTGTGTGTGTATCTCTCAAAATAACCTAGGAAGGTAAGTAACAGTATCCCCACGGAAAAACAAGTCTATAAGAAGTCAATTACTGAGAATGAATAAAACATCACAAACATTAGTTATTTACTGAGTTGGGCTTCAAATTACTACGCCACGTTACCAAATTTATAAAACATAATGCATATATCTGTATTCAGTTACCCTTAAGGGCCATTTTATAGCTAAAAATATCAAGAAATGGATATCACATACAGTACGACATCACAGGCTAGCATAGTCCAGATTATCAGACAGTAACTGGGAAAAATATGAAGTTTAACAATGAATTTTAGTATGAATCCAGGTACTTATCCTCAGATGGCTCAGACATCAAAGACCATGATACCACACTACGTATCCCACCTCACTAGCTCCTGACAGAAGGGCCTGGTCTTAGTTCCTCAACAGGACTTCTGTCTTGCCTCAGGACCTCTGCACTTATTGTTCTCTCTGCCAACACTGCCCCACCTCCATCCCTCTCCCTAACTCTTTGAGGGGCTGACTCTTTCTAATCCTTAATTGTCACTCCTCCAGGGATGCCTTCCCAGACCACCACTGTTAGTCTCCCCATGCTATACCAATTTTTCCTTCACTGCACATAGTACGAATTATAGTTTTATGTCTATTAGCATATTTCCTTGCTTAATATCTCTCCCACTGAACCATATCCCAGTAAGGGTAGAGATCGTGTCCGTCTGGTTCACCACTGACCAACAGCACCTAACATAATGCACGGATTTCAAGTTGATTTGCTAAATAAAGATGGGCTGCCATGTGGCAGGCGGCTGTTTTACTTCCACCTTTAGTCACAGTGTGTGGACTTTAGTGAGAATCTTATTCATTACTTGTTTGGTTACAGAACATTCCCTCCACCACCAATTCCAACAATCACTCCTAGCAATCCAAGAAAATAGCCTGGGGCAGTGTTTCCACAGGAAAAAAAATGGTAATCCAGGTTAAGTTACCCAGAGTTCTGCCAGTTACTGAGCAGGGATTCAAACTACTGTAGCACAGGGCCGAGTCCCCACCCTCCCCTTATCTGATGGTATGCAAGAGCACTTTTTTTTTGCCTTAGATTTTTCTAAGTGTAGTATTTATTACCCCAATAAGCCACACTTAAATTCCATGTTTTTCTTTAACTCATAAAATTTGAAGTTTATAAAAATGACCCCAAAGGTGCTTTAGTGATTACTTTCATAATTTGCCAATAGATAATTATGTTACTGCTGTAAACATTCTTTAGCAAAATACTAAAACACAATCTGTAAATGAAGTCCTCAAACTCGGCTGCATAAGAAGCTTCTGAAGCGGTTTTAAAAAACAAATGAAAAAAAATCAAATATACGAAATTCGGATTTAGTAAGCCTTGGACGACACCTTATATTCTTTATACGTTCCGTTAAGTGTTTTTGCAAGGAGGCTGGGGCCTTGGAGGATGGGGCCTGAGCATGGATATTTTATTTTTTAAAGCTCCTGGTGATTTAATTATGCAGCCAGTATTGAGAACCACTACAAATCAAAACCTCTGAACTCCATTCCAACAAACAGAGCAAAGAAACACTGGGTGCTTTTATATGTTTTTTTTTTTTAACATTCATTATCTCATTTTATTCCCAGCCCAATATTCATTGGGCCCATTAACTGGATGAAGGTGTAAATAAATGTGCTGATCTGTGTTCTGATTTGTGAACCTATAAATATACAGAAATCCAATTTGTTTAAAAAAAAAAAAAAAAGGCAAAAGTTTTGGGAATTCCCTGGCAGTCCAGTGGTTAGGACTCCAGGCTTCCAATGCAGGGGGCATGGGTTTGATCCCTGGTCAGGGAACTAAGAGCCCGCATGCCAAGCGGCATGGCCAAGAGAAAAAAAAAAATCCAATCTGTAAAATCAGGGAGTTCACTTAGACAACCAAGTAAGTTAATCTGCTATTCTGCTGCAAGGTGGCAATAACAGTAAAATCCCACCACTAGCATACTTTTATTGTGCACTAATTATGTACCAGTTACGATATTCAGGGCTCTGCATGGATTATCTTGTCTAACCCTCACAACACAAAGTAACATGCCTGTCTTGCCCATCATTTATGTGAGAGTCTTACTTGTCTGCAGATATATGGGTCAGCTGACAACAATGAAAAGATGGTGTGATTTAGAAGGAACATACTGAGGCTTAAGATTTTGGAGGTGAAACTGTTGTGAGGGCGACCAACTTGAGGTGATGCCTATTGAGTGCTGGGTACAAGAAAAGGAATAGAAGTGAAAGTCAACAGGAGCAGAGGAAGAAAAGAAAATATGAGACTAAATTCCAAAAGACAGTGAAATCACCCAGGACAACAAAGGACTGGCTTTGACTACTAACTCCTGCTTCTGAATTGACCCATGAACACCACCTCATTCTCAAGTTTAATCTATTTCAACCTTTGTCTCCCTCCCTGGGTCCCACGGTGGTTCCCCAGTTCCAGACTTTCTATAGCAGTATTTACTCATGTTGGATTCCCAGACAGTCCAAATACATTCCATATCAAACCTCCAAATGAGCCAAAAAAATAGCAAAAATGAATTGTCAGTTTTATTACTCTTCAACTGCATCCCTTATATTTTTTGAAGACTCTACATTTTTTATATTTCTGATAGATGTAGTAAAAAAAATTAAATTAAAAAAACAGAAGATACGGAAGAATGATAGCAGATTTAAAATATCTAAAGAAGTAGCAGATAAAACACTCACTTTAAGATTGATGCTGAATTTGAAAAGACGCAGCATGCTACAAAACTGCCTGGAAGTAAAAAATCTCCCTATAAACAAATGTCTTCTGTTTTCTACTACATTCTCAAGTAGGTCACCAACATTTCTCTTACCTTACTCCTCTCCTTTATGTTAATCTATCTCTTTTCAAATGCAGCTCCTGTACTAAACCTAAAACTCTTATTCTGCTCAGACGCTTCTAAGTGACTAATAACATTGAGAAAGAGAATCCTGCCAAGAAAATGAATCTGGCCCTAGGACTTCGGCCCACTGACTGTCAAGGCAGATTTGGGTTGCCACCAGAAAATGCTGGATTATCTCTACGTCCTTTCATACATCTCTAGCTGTGTGAACACAAATGCTGAAGCAAGTTCTCCTGCAACTAGGTTAAGCAGATAAATAGATAAAATTTTAATGGAATGGAGCAATCAGAAGAAAAGTTACTAAGTCTTAGTTAACACAATAGTTATTTGAAGGAAACTGGCAAATAAAGCAATCAGCAATTGGTGTCTCAGTGAACTGAATTCTCAGAAATTGTGCTTGAGAGAATTACTATCATAGCTTTCTCTATTTTGATTTTTTTTAAAAGCCCATCATTTGATAAAAATTACTTCTGGAAAGTTCCAATCTGTCAATCTCTAGATTGATGCACAAAGGTCTTGCCAGTCAATCTGCAAGTGGGCATAACAATGACCAACCTTGTTAGTCAACCTGAACAAATGCTAATTTCTACCATTTACTTAGAAACAGATTTTTAACTCTCTCTACAGGGAGGAGTGACTTATAAGTAAGACATCTAATAAGCTCGCAGGGGCACTTTTGACCTTTTGAATTATGAGTTAAACTTATCTTCCACATTTCACATGCTTATTTATTATTTAAAATTGGTATCGATTATCTGCTGAACTTTATATACTTAAATGTTGAACCAAAAGATTTTCTTATTACTACTGTAGAGAATTACTGGAAAACAAGAATAAAGCTATGTGATACATGTCTCACACTAAAACAACCGTAAGGAACAAAAACCCAAATCAAGAAAATAGGAACTTATCTCCAAGCAGAGTTGAGCTACTCCTGATTTGGTGCTAGAAGACAGGGCTCAAGGTCACCTGGGAATTAACAACTGCTTGGCTTATTATATGCTTCTAAGTCTGCGCATGTATTCTTAAGGATAAATGTCTTACAGAGCTTGAATAATCGCTTCACAGAGGAACTAAACTTAGAAAGACTTTACTGTGGTTTTTATCCTCTTTTATTTTATTGATAGCAGCATCAATAGTGGGGAGAGGTTCAAAAAGTACTTTTAAAGCTGTCTGGCCTATTTACATCACCAATGCACATATTAATATAAAATTTGAAATATATAAAATACAGTACCTGAAACTGAACTCTTGGACACTGGATCAGAGATAAATTAGTACCAATTTTCCTTACAATACTTCGAGATGAACCATATGGCTTCCCAGACCAAAGTACCTAAGTAGGAAAAACCAGAAGTTTAATTACAAGACTTACAGAACTGTTAATACAAAGCACTGGACAATTAATTGCATGACATGCTGACACATTAATTATGGGTTCACAAAGCTCTATGTTACGGGAAATGAGCTAATATTTCTCAATTAAAAATTAAAGAATATATACAGCAGGTTGTTACTAATGCAATAAAGTTTAATGTAAAGCATTATATAAAAATGTATAAGAACAACTAGTGGAAGTTCCCTGGTGGTTCAATCCCTGGTTGGGGATCTGATCCCACAAGCCGTGCAGCATGGCCAAAAGGAAAAAAAAAAAAAAAAAAAAACTACTAGTAATTGTAAAATAAAATTATATTAGGAGTAAAAACTCATCTATTTTCATTAGGTTTTCATACTACTCTGCAGAGGACACTATTTAATCTCCTCTGCTATATTTTTAGAATTTTATCTTTAAGTTTTTCAAAACTACAAGCTACTTATATTATAATAGACTTTCAGAACAAATGCAAATCAGTACAAAGTTCAGAATCTGAATTTGTATGATGCAGGATGCTGCATTTTGTTTGCTATACAAGAAGGCCTGGACAAGGGTGAGTGGGGGCCAAAATCCAGTTGTGCTACATCTTCTTGTGAGGCCTTGTCTCAGGGGAAAGGTGTCTTTTCCTAATTTATACAGAAGTACTAAATAGGCTAGTGATAACCCTAATGAGCAGAATTTTTCAGATGAAATCATAATACACAGAGGACATTATGCTATACTTAAAGCAAAAACAAACACAAACCTCCAAAGCAAAAAGCAAACAAAAAATGCACAGGCAGAATGCTAAATCATTACGAATTGTACCTTGAAACTTCTCCCCAAGTATATGCTCTTTCCTTAAAGAGAAAAACTATCCATCTGTTTTGAGTGCTATACCTGAAAGCCTGGACAGAAGAGGTAAAGAGAGGTGGTATACTATTAAAAGCAATTTGGAAAAAAAATAATGAGAATGATATGACTATTTACTAATTCATTCAACTGAGATATTCAATTGCATCCTAAAACTATTAAATAAATAGTACCAAATCAGCTGGCATGTATTCTGAGCAATGGACACTGACCCCTTTTTAAAGTCACTCCATGCCCATTCTAATTTAAAGAATGGAATTACAGTATGACCAAGCAATGTTACTGTAAACAGCCATGGCTCCAATACATAACCCTAACTAGACCTTTAGACTATTTTAAAAGCATGCACAAGTTGTAAAACAAGCATAGAAGCAATCTGACTTCTTAGATTTTAGCAATGAAATCCAATTTAAGGTTAACAGTATGAATCAAAGTGAGGATCATGGAGTATATGTAATACCTCTGGCATCTGCCCCTGCTCATGTAATTCTCATCCTCAATATGTTCAAAGTTTCAGATAAACAACAAGGACCTACTGTACAGCACAGGGAACTATATTCAATGTCTTGTAATAACCTATAATAGAAAAGAATCTGAAAAACAACAGATATATAGAAATATATGTATAACCGAATCGCTGTGCTGTACATCTGAAGCTCACACAACATTGTAAATTAACTATACTTCAATTTTTTTAAAATGGATTTAAAAAAATGTTCAAAGTTTCACTGACTGTTTACCTGGGAGAGTTCCAGAAAGTACTATAACCTACACTGGCTACTATAACCAACAAAAACTATAACTCCTGCTTTAGAAATATAAATTAAAAGGATGGACAGGTTGGAAAACTGGTCAGTGGAAAGATAAGAAGACATCAATACTGAAATAAGAATATTAAACAAAGAATATTAAGAGGTAAATTTACTGTGAAGCTTAGAAGAGAATTACGTGGAGTTCAGGAAAGCAAGTCATTCAAACCAATGATCATACAGAGGATTATGGCATGAATAGTATTAATAACATGAGGACTAAGAGGAGGAAAATCATCCGACCAGAGGAAAAAGGGAAGAATCACAGTCTTACAAACTCAACATAAGAGGCCAAGAAAAGCAAGAGGAAAGAGAAATGGGGATATACGTATAGCTGATTCACTTAGTTATAAAGCAGAAACTAACACATCATTGTAAAGCAGTTATACTCCAATAAAGATGTTAAAAAATAAAAAAAAAAAAAGAGGCCAAGAAAAAATAAGAAGGGCAAGTAATTCTAAAACAGACAGTATTTAAGCAAACTCTTTACATTATACATGTTAACAGGCATCGATCTTTTAAAAAAATATCCATAGGGCAATAGTAACTACACCATTCAATCATTTCTCGTGTCTTCTATTGAGCCATAAGTCAAAACTCCCCTATGATGTAGGAGAATGCTATTTATGCATCATAATGTGACAATTACATAGTCTAATGTGAATCTTCCATCCCTCCAGTAAGCGAAGATCTTAACTGCAGATGAAGAGGACAAAAAAGCTCACGAAGAAAAGTTCAAAAAGGACTTGCCAAGGTCAGAAACTAAAATTTCTGCCAGCTTTTAGCCTTCCTTGCTATGCATGCTTCAGGGCTAAGTTTCAACTATTATCTTCCCATCTGCTTTATATCAGAAGGAAAGAATACCAGGTGCCTTCAACAAGGGAAGGTGGCCAAAGCTTCAGCTTTTGCTTATAAGGAATAAGTAGACTATTTAGGCTTTTGATACAAAGTTAAGGAAAGTAAAAGAACAGATTGCCTTATGTGATTATTTTTTCAAGTGTACACAGTGGACTAACATAATGTTGTTCTGTTATTTGTGAACTGCATAGCAGTTAGCACCAAAAATTATGAAGCAAGAGTCTATATAAGCTAATGACTGGGATATTTAGAAAGGAGCCATAACCTTTACTGGATTGAAGAAAAAGTAAGGGGAAGGAGCAGCTAACTTCCAAGAAGTCTAAAACTAAGTCTTAACTTTATTTTTTCTATTCAGCCCTCATGGAGGGGGAGAAATTGTAAATGGCTGTGAAGAAATAATGAACAGATGGTATGGAAAGTCACCATCTGTGCACTGGGAGGCTGTATGGCCCAAGTGCATCTCCTACCCTAACTGGTGGCTGAACTGTGTCTTGTCAGTATACTTGTTTGGAGAAAGAAAGGCTTCCTCTAAAGATGAACTGTCATTAATATCTTTTCAGATCTAAGAGAAAGGGCAGAGAGAAAACTGTCATTACTAGACAATTCGATTTCATTAAGAAATAAGAATTGGGCTTCCCTGGTGACACAGTGGTTAAGAATCCTCCTGCCAATGCAGGAGACATAGGTTCGAGCCCTGGTCCGGTAAGATCCCACATGCCACGGGGCAACTACGCCCGTGCGCCACAACTACTGCGCCTGTGCTCTAGAGCCCGTGAGCCACAACTACTAAGCCCGCGTGCCACAACTACTGAAGCCCACACAACTAGAGCCCGTGCTCTGCAACAAGAGAAGCCACCACAGTGAGAAGCCCACGCACCGCAACAAAGACCCAACGTAGCCAAAAATAAGTAAAATAAATAAATTTATAAAAAAAAAAGAAACAAGGATTCAATTCCATTAAGAAAAAATTAAGTAACAGTAATTATTATTATTATTTTTTTAATTTATTTATTTATTTTTGGCTGTGTTGTGTCTTCGTTGCGGTGTGCGGGCTTCTCACTGCGGTGGCTTCTCTTGTTGCAGAGCACAGGCTCTAGGCGCACGGGCTTCAGTAGTTGTGGCTCACGGGCTCTAGGGCGCAGGCTCAATAGTTGTGGTGCATGGGCTTAGTTGCTCCGCAGCAAGTGGGATCCTCCCGGACCAGGGCTCGAACCCGTGTCCCCTGCATTGGCAGGAGGATTCTCAACCGCTGCGCCACCAGGGAAGCCCTAATTATTATTATTAAACAAAAAAACTGCTTTGCTTTATTTATAAGAACTACTGATAAATAATGTACTAATGAATCTGTGTGGGGCGTGCATGTTTGTATGTCCGAGTCCAGTAATGACAGTCCATAGCATCTAGCAACAGAGTCTGTAAGTGATGACAGCAGGAGGAGGATGGCAACAGGAAAGCAATTTGTTCTTTTTTAACAATGTGAAATGCTATTGTCGAAGTGTTGAAGTGTGAGGCTGGAATCTGAAACTGTCATCTGTCTCACCAGGATGACTGCACTCAAGCTTTATACGGTAATTGATTTCTTAGAGACTAGTTAAATCTATATTTCTATCTGAGAGTCACCATTTAGCAAGAAAAAATATAAACTTAATTCTAATCAAATGTATTTTCCTCAAGAAAAACTATGTAATTATTAACCCAAGGTTCTTATTCTGATATATAATTTCACATATCTCTGAAATTACACACAAAATTAGGTACATATACATTTTTCTGGGAAGACGGTCCATACCATTAATCAAATTTTTAAGGAGTCTAGGACCCAACAAAGTATAAATTCTTAATTCCAAGGGAACCAGAGGAAAATAAAAAGTATGTGTTGAGGAGAAGGGGGTAGAGATAGGAAGATGAAATTCTGTAACAATTGTGAAACCCCCAACTGAAGACAACCCTTCCGTCAGTTCGCTTCTTCCTTATCTAAACTCCTAGCCACATGCACATTCTTCCTCCAAAACAGAAGAGGAAAACAAGGTTGCAATTCTTAAGTATTACTGGAAATATATTCCTAATACAAATTAGATATTTGCTGTAACTTTTCAACATAAAATACTGAGATGAACCAGAATCACATTAGTTTCACAGCTTGCTTTCTCTAGTTTAAAAATGTTTTTACTTAAGGGCATAAATATAGTAATAACAGAATGAGGAGAAAGTTTGGACAAATGTGAATACAGCTGACCCTTGAACAATGCTCAGGTTAGGGACACCAAACACTTCCCCCACTTTCCCAACAAAATACAAATATAACTTTACAGTTGGCCCTCCTGTATCCAGGGTTTCACATCTGCGGATTCAACCAACCATGTATCATGTAGTACTATAGTACTTACTACTGAAAAAAAATCTGCATCTAAGTGGATGCAAACAGTTGAAACCCACACTGTTCAAGAGTCAACTGTATATAGTTTTAAATTCAAACAAATGTTGAGGCCAAATGGAATGCAGTGAAGAGAAAACATAGAGGCCACGGCAGCATATAGGCCTGGTTTTAAAAGTAGGCTCTACCATTTATTGTCTGCATAAAGCTGGCAAATTATTGATCCCTCTATGTTTCCCTTTCCTCATCTATAAAACGGGAACAGTATCTACCTCATAAGCCTATGAGGCTTAAATGAGTTAAGGGAGGGGCTTCCCTGGTGGGGCAGTGGTTAGGAGTCCGCCTGCCCATGCAGGGGACACGGGTTCGAGCCCTGGTCCAGGAGGATCCCACATGCCACAGAGCAACTAAGCCCGTGCCACAACTACTGAGCCTGAGCTCTGGAGCCTGCAAGCCACAACTGCTGAGCCCACATGCCACAACTACTGAGGTCCACGCGCCTAGAGCCCGTGCTCCGCAACAAGAGAGGCCACCGCAATGAGAAGCCCGTGCATTACAACGAAGAGTAGCCCCCGCTCGCTGCAACTAGAGAAGGCCCATGCGCAGCAATGAAGACCAAACGCAGCCAAAAATAAGTAAAATAAATAATTTTTTTAAAAAAACTGAGTTAAGGTATTTAAATATAACACGACTTTAATAAATGTTGTCTTCTTCCCCTTCTATTATAAGAGGTAGCAAAGTACACTAAAAAGAGGATTTTGGAATCAAAATTGGGTTCATATTACAGCTCTGCCACTTATTAGTCAGGTAACTTTGCACAAGTCAGTTAAACACTCTGAACCTCAGGTTTCTCATCTGTTTAAAAAAAAAAAAGTGTTGTCCTAGTGAACACACAAAATACATGTAAAAGACTGGGCATACTAAGCTGATCAGTGACAGCTATTATGATGGTGCTGATGTGTACGGTAAAACACACCAGAGCTAATCATCACCAGCTGGCCTAATGGCAAAAACAAAATGCAGATCTCAAAACCTGCACCTTTTTTTTTTAAAGCAGGTAAAATATGCAAAGAATGAAGACATTTTCTGCTCTTGAATACATTCAAATATAGTACCAAGTTCATTTATATATCAAAGCAGTGAGAAATATGTATTTATCATTGAAAGATGGAACTAAAAAGTTTTTTTTTTTTATATTCAGATTACTCTTAAGCAGCAGGCTAAGAGATCCCAGAAACTAAGATAGGAAATAACTCCAAAGGGTCAAATTGCTTAATGTTAGGAGAAAATTTATATTTATATAGATTTTCAGTTAACTGATTAAAGGTGATGATTACATGTTACATAAAAAAATGATCTTTCCATCTATTGGTAGAAAATGCCCTCAGTTGTGATTACAATATTGGGAGCAAGTTAATGCTCTCTTACCTGGTCCATTCTTTGATGAAAGGCACCCATGTTACAGCTCAAAATGAACAAAGCTAAATAAGTAAACTAAGCTAAATAAAGTGTGTTATCTGTTCCTGAAACAAAATTCTGCACTTTGGCCTCAATCAGCACTGGTCACATTGCCTGACTTGGGGCGGGGGCAGGGTATGACAGAGCAAAACAGTAGGAAATTAACCGTCATTGAATGCACCTACACTATATACAGGCCACTGTGGTAGGTATTTTACATACACTGCCGTGTAATCCACAGGTTCATTGTGCAGTAGTAGTTCTTCCTACCTGTAATTTGTAGATGAAGAAAGTAACTGGCAGAGATAAATTTCATACCTTCATATCTTTCCACTCAACTACACTTCCTACTAAAATTGCAGATAAATAGGAATCATAAACTGTAAAGTTTCACTTTTGGGGAATCATTAGCAACAAAAGCTTCCTGACTTCCTGAAAAGAAATTCTTTTGCTGTCAGTACTGAAATGTTAATCTACCCTATGTAGCCAAATGATGGTAAGTAGCAATTGAGAAAGGTGGTATACTGCATTAAGTGAAGTTCAAAACATGAGAAGGCGTAACTGAAAAGGATGAAAGTATTAACTTTACAAACCATTTTCCTATTGTTTATCTGCAAGATACTACTCAAAATTATGTAAATATTAAAAAGGGTAGGGACTTCTCTGACAATCCAGTGGTTAAGACTTTGTCTTCCAATGCAAGGGGTGCGGGTCCGATCCCCAGTCGGGGAGATAAGATCCCACATGCCTCGCGGCCAAAAAACCAAAACATAAAACAGAAGCAGTATTGTAACAAATTCAATAAAGACTTTAAAAATAGTCCACATCAAAAAAAATCTTTAAAAAAAAAGGGGTGGGGAGGTAATGTTATTTGGTTCTTTGCTTTTTATCTCCAAAGAAAATAGATGGAACTTTGTGGGACTGGGGGAACAAAACGTTCAACCTTCTCTTAGCAAGATTCAAAGAGACACAACATAAAAACAAAAAAGTAAAAGTAGTGCATTAAAAAGTATACTCATATTCAAATTATGTAACCTGCCTATATCTTTAATGAATACAACGTAATTCCATGTCACCAATGACACTGAATGTGAAAATGAGAAACAAATATTCCACAAAATATGCTTGGCACAAGTATTGCTCTAATAACTTTACACTGGATCTGGGGGAAAAAATGATGTATTAGTAGAAAATACTTTTTAAAATGTCAAGATCCGAACATCTTTGGCACAGAATAACCATATTACACTAATTTTTTTTCTTTGTATCTATAGTTGTTATATTTTAGGAGACATGACTTACCTTTTTAAACAGCTGTGTGATAAACCACATTATAAGAGCATTCAATATTAACAGTTCTACAACATTTAGAGTTGTCAAGCATTAGTCAAACATATTTTATTCAATGATTTCTATATACATTTAAGCCTTTTCCTCACTAATAACAAAGGCATTGCTTTTAACAGTCACATGAATATTGGTTAAGTTTTCAATGTAACCAACCCATCCCTTACTTAGGATTCTGGGTAAAGATTCACTTCCATTATTTAAATAGTAAGCAAATTAAATACTACGTAAGTTGGCCATACATAAGATTCATTTTTCTCAGAAAAAATTCTCAATGTCTGGATTTTAAAAATGAATTTCAAGCACTCACCGATTGCATGCTTCCAACCTGTTGAAAAACCATCCTAATTAGGCGTTTAATCCAGCCAAGCATTTAGATGGCAAAGTCTCTCCAAATTTGCATTTCAAGTACTTCAGGCATACATAGCAGCACATGGTCCATAAAGCATACTGAAATTTTAAAATGTAAATACTAAAGTGAAATAATTATTTAGAATCTTTACTGTCTACAACACATCTCACAAAGTAAGTTTAATCTACATCTTAAACCTTTGTGTGTATAAATTTACTTAAGGAAAAAAATTTTCAACTAAGACCTGACACAGCCAAAATAAATAAAACAAATTGAAAGAAAAATTTACTTGTGATCACCTTTAAATAAACTAATGGTACAATTTTTTTAATTTTTTTAAGTATTTCTTTTCTAGTCAGGGTTCTACCCTGGAAGCAACAAAAACCTGCTGTGGCTGACATAAGTAGTAAATATATTTATGGAAAGACACCCAGTAGACAACAATCTTAGAAGAAACTTATAGGCTACACAGCCAGGAAAGACATCCAAAACTGCAGCAGAACTGGTCTTGGAAGACACCACTGCAACTGCTACTGCCACCCCTGACAGAGCAGAATCTACCAGTTCCCACTTTCCTGTCCCACTGGCTCCTGAGTTGCTGTCCATACTGGTGGCATTTGCTTGGCCGTATCTACCTGGCTATAGTTACAAGCCGATTCTGGCTCCCACCAAAATCTTAAAGGAATTCTGGAAACATAAAACAGGAATTCAGCGGCCAGAAGGCCAAAAATAACGACAAACCACACTCACTGGCACTATAACCCCTGCCACTCACCCTCCTCCCCTCCCCATCAATATACTGTATATCTGATAGAATTATGAACTCAGATGGCATAAACCAGTTTACCTGAAGTGTTGGTCTCCAACATGACAAGTTTACACCAGACTATAAATCAATGTGCTGCTTCCTTGTCAAGGAAGCCTTTGAAAAAAAAAAAAAGCAGTACTTAGTCAGCGGTCCCCAACCTTTCTGGCACCAGGGAACGGTTTCGTGGAAGACAGTTTTTCCACGGACTGGGCGAGTGATGGGGAGCGGCAGATGAGGCTCCGCCCGCTCCCCTCCTGCCGTGCGGCCCGGTTCCTATCAGGCCGTGGACCAGTACCGGTCCGCGGCTCAGGGGTTGCAGATCCCTGTACTTAGTGATATAGTTGATTTACATTCTGATATAGGCTTATCCCTTTGTGGACCAGAAATAACGTTTGTGGTCTACACTTTGAGGAGAACTTGATGAAGAATTACAAAGAATGGGGGGGGATAAAGTTGCCACAAATATGCCAGACGCTGGGTGAAACATGAACTACAAAGGGCCCAGCCCAAAGGACAGATCAAAGTACGCAATGAAAGAGTTCTAAGCGCTGACAGGAACATATAATTTATTGATAACTAAGAAATGGTTGGGACTAGAACTTTGGTGAGACATATATTTTAATATTACCAACATCTATAATTGCCTATAAGAATGACTATTCTGAGAGGTAACAGGAATAAAAAGTGCAAAGGGCCAAAAATAAGCTGGAGATGACTGACAAAAAACTGGTCAGAGAAAAAGGATCGTTCTATGTAATTGGAAAACCTATCACTTTTTAAAAAATTGAGATATAACTTACACAGGCAAGTGCACAAATTTTAGGTATGTCCAGCTTCATGAATTTTTATATATGTATACACCTGTGGAACCTCCATCCAGATCAAGATGTGAAACATCTGAAGAACCCCAAGAGCTCCCTTGGGCCTCTACCCAGTCGATATCCATGCCTCACCTATCTAACTACTACTCTAACTTTTACAGCCTACCACTTTTGCAGGCTGCATGTACTCTTCTGTGTCTGACTTCTGTCACTCAACATTGTCTGTGACATTTATCCACATAATTTGTGAATCACAGTTCTTTTTCACTGATGTTCAGTATTTTGTTGTGGTACTATACCACCATTTACTTGCCCAGTTTACTGGGGGCTTTTTTGTTTGTTTTTTGTTTTACTTTATTGGAGTACAGTTGATTTACAGTGTTGTGTTACCCAACTTACTGTTCATGAACATTTGGGTTGTTTCCATTTTTTAGCTACTATAAATAAAGTTGCTGAAACAATTCGTGCACATAACATAGCAAGGTACACATAGAACTAATTTCTCGGACTTCCCTGGTGGTGCACTGGTTAAGAATCCACCTGCCAATGCAGGGGACACAGGTTAGAGCCCTGGTCCGGGAAGATCCCACAAGCGGAGCAACTAAGCCCGTGTGCCACAACTACTGAGCCCACGAGCCACAACTACTGAAGCCCTGCGCCTAGGGCCCGTGCTCCGCAACGAGAAGCCACCACAATGAGAAGCCCGTGCACTGCAATGAAGAGTAGCCCCCGCTCGCCACAACTAGAGAAAGTCCACACACAGCAACAAAGACCCAACACAGCCAAAAATTAATTAATTAATTAATTAATTTAAAAAAGAAGAAGAACTAATTTCTCTTGGGACTTCCCCGGCAGTCCAGTGGTTAAGACTCCACGCTTCCACTGCAGGGGGTGTTGGTTCCATCCCTGGTCTGGGAACTAAATCCCACATGCTGCACGGCACAGCCAAAAATGAAAAAAGAACTAATTTCTCTTGAGTCTATACCCAGAAGTAAAACTGCTAGATCATCAGATTATATAGAGATATATAGCTAAATCTATAAAAAAATCTGTAGAAACTAACATTTTTCTGAAGTGGTCGTACCAATTACACTCCCGCAAGCAGGTACATACAAGAGCTCTAGTTGTTCTATAGTCCTTGGTATTGTCAGCGGTCAATACTTTGTATTGTCAGTCTTTTTAATTGTAGCAATTTTAGTAGCTTCTCCACAGGTTCTGGGGGCATTCTGATACCTTCCATTAAGAAGTGTCTTTCGCTCGCTTTTTTTTTTTTAAGATTTCTTTTGATGTGGACCAGTTTTAAAGTCTTTAATGAATTTGTTACAATACCGCTTCTGTTCTATGTTTTGGTTTTTTGGCCTTGAGGCATGTGGGATCTTAGCTCCCCAAGCAGGGATGGAAACCGCATCCCCTGCATTGGAAGGCGAAGTCTTAACCAGTGGACCGCCAGGGAAGTCCCTTTCGCTCGTTTTTTAAGCGGGTAGTTTTTTTTTAAAAAAAATTATTCTTGCCAGGAAGGAGTCTGCGCCAGAGATAAAGATTAGGAAGCACTGGCTTAGAAAAAGGAGATGCAGCCTAAGAGTGAATGGGCTAACTCATACAGAGTAAGAAATGAAGCCAGAATAGAAGCCTCAAGAAATACTTGCGCATCAAGCAGAGAAAACAAGAGCCACTGGGAAAAAAATGATCGAAGAGGTAATAGAAAAATGAGAAAGGTGTTGTCACCAAAAAAAAAAAAAAAAAAAAAGGAAACTTCAATAAGGGGAATGGTTCTTGTTACTGATAAACAGAAGACACAGAGGAGAGGTCACATAGTCGGTGGCCTCCTACAGTTACCCTTTCCTCCAAACTTCTCCACTGTGCTCTCTGGAACCCTGTTTGAAGGTAAGCATCCCCTCCCTCGCTGAACTGAAATTTGGCTGTCCCTTTAGAATGCGGCTTCAAAGCCTTCTCAAAGGGTCCTGTGCTTGCTTATTCTCTCCTATATAGGGACTTCCCTGGTGGTCAATTGGGTAAGACCCCATGCTCCCAATGCAAGGGGCCCGGGCTCGATCCCGGGTAGGGGAACTAGATCCCATATGCATGCTGCAACTGAAAGTCCGCATGCCGCCACAACTAAGAAGCCCACATGCCGCAACTAAGACCTGGCACAGCCAAATATATATATATATATATATATATATATATATAAGTTACAAAAACCAAATATCTCACCTTGCAGCTTTCACTCAGACACTCCTTGGACCATACTGAGACCTTCAGTCTCCTCCCCTGCACTTTCCGTCAACCTAATCAATCCCTTCCCACTTTCACTTTCTTCTACCTCATGAAGCCCCAACTCACTTGAACCACTGCTTTGTTAGTATTTTCAACTCCTTTTTCTACTGTTTTGTTTATTCTACAAGCCAGAATTTGATGAGTCCACAAGCCGACACTTCCTACAATTGGGCTGTAGAAAAATGACTATATCTCACATTTTGATGTTGTTACAAATGTATTACCTCTGGTCTCAACTGGGCCTTCACTGCTGCCTACCATTCAGGAAAATCTTATTTTCCGCTCTTCCCACACTCTTCCATTCTCCAGAGCAGCTATTTCAAGCATTCTCCATGCTACCCAAATCTCTCTAACGCTTGCTCCGTCATTTCTCAGCAGATGACCAAGCTTACTACTTTAAACAATAGAGAAGTCTTCTGACAGGAAATCCCTCAACATCCTGCCACGCCACATGCCATACACACAGCATCTCTGCATCCACACCTATTCTGTCCCTCTAAGTCTGTCCCCCATTCTCTCCTGTCCCTCCTTCCAACTAAGTGCTCAGGATTATACACCCCCACCCCCAACCCACAGGTCTCATTACATCAGCTCCATCCTGTATTACATGGATTCTCTTTCCTCTGCCCTGTTAAATTCAATCACATGCTACCTTCTGGTTTCTCCCATCTTCTTTTAAACCAAAGAAATCTGAAACTGAACTCCTCAACTTTCCTCCTAAATCTGTTGCTTATATGTTCCCTACCTCAGAAAATGGCACAGCTAGTCAATTATTCCTTCTTTCTCTTTCATTTTCTACAATCAAGTTCTATTTTCCCTCCTAA
Source organism: Physeter macrocephalus (assembly GCF_002837175.3). Lineage (NCBI taxonomy): Eukaryota > Metazoa > Chordata > Mammalia > Artiodactyla > Physeteridae > Physeter > Physeter macrocephalus. Next base: position 69,644,519 of record NC_041228.1, read on the forward strand.
ATATATCAGATTCCATTTCCATTGCCCTTATTGCTCTTCTAAGTCTATACTATTGTAAAAATCTATTAACTAGACTATTTGTACCACCCTCTCCCCTGATTTTGCTATCCTTTTCTATCCACTCTCAATACCAAAGTAGGTCCTTTATGATTTGGTCATAAAGGGGGTTTTCCTGATCAACCAGGATTAGGGCCCTCCTGTTTGTATTCTCTTACATAGTGTATTAAAACATTGTACCTAAACTGCTTACCTCCTCCACGGCACTTCAATCACCATAAGTGCAAAGACTCTATCTTATTCATCACAGTGACCCCAGCATGTAGCACAACATATAGTATATAACAGTTGCTCAGTTAATATGTGAATATTAAATGAAAGGCATCTAAGCCCCAAGCTAGTACCTTTTCTATACTGTCTCAATTTCAAACAGATAGCTTAAGAGGAATTTTACTTCTATTTATAGGTGAACCAGGTAATTTCAGACAAACCCTCCTCCCACTGAGGACAAGTAAACTAGGGGACAAAATTTTTAAAATCATCTATTTGAAAGCATCAGAGAACTATTAAGACAGAAAAGTATAACCAGGCCAAAAGTTGGTTCTTTGAAAAGACTAATAAAAAGAATTGACCTCTTGCCACGGAGCGGCTAGGCCCGTGAGCCACGGCCGCTGAGCCTGCGTGTCCGGAGCCTGTGAACCTGTGCTCCGCAGCGGGAGAGGCCACAACAGTGAGAGGCCCGCGTACGGCAAAAAAAAAAAAGAATTGACCTCTAATGAGATTTACTGAGGAGAGAGAGAAAAGGCACTTTACCAGTATCAGGAATGAAAAAGGGGACATCACTATATCTTAAAGGCATGAAGAAAATCATAAAAGGCAAAACAAACCTATAGTGTAAGAAGTTACAATGGTGGTTACCATCGGATGGGGTGGGTAAGAGTTGGAAGGGAGTATAAAGGAGCTCTCTGGAGGGCAGACAACGTTCTATTTCTTAAACTGGGTGGTCTCTGCATGGATATTTGCTTTGTGATCATTTATTGAGCTGTATATTTATGTCTGTGCATCTTTCTGTGTTACACTTTGTATGTGTTACACTTCACAAGAAAAAAGTTTTAAAAAGATAGCTAAGAATCAGGCTGCACTTTGTTTTCTAGGTTCTTTATGTATGTATATGTGTGTGTGTTTGTAAAATTTAACTTCTAGGATTATATGACAGTACAGGCTTATAGTCAAGCCTACTCTAGCGTAGACCAGACATACAGAAATATCGTGCAGAAGTAGCGTGGTGGGGTAGCTGGCAAGGCAGTAGAAGAGAAAACCAAGAGTAAAGGAGAAACAGATAAACTGTGAAAACAGACTTTCTTTTCCCGCCACAAATACTATGAAACTATGTGTGTGCAGGTAGACCAATTAAAGTGTACAGTTATCAAATCAAAGATAATACAACATAATATTGTTTCAACTAATGCAGTGAATGTTTTTGAGATACTTATAATAAAAAAGTTATTAGCAATAGTTTCACAATAAACCTGGTAGCAGTGATACCAAAGTTGTCATTAAACTTAAAATTCCAAAAATTTTAAAAGCTACAACAGTACGTGGGGCTTATTTTTATAAGGTCTTTTGGAACTATTCAATGAAATGGCCATTTAATTATCTTTACAATGTAACAGAAGACTGTGACCATTTCATTCTGGGGTCAGAGGAGTCTAAAAAGATTAATAGAACATTCTTAGTTATTTGGTTGGCTAAATTATTGGAATAAGGTTTCCTGTTCTCAGAAAACTAAGAGATCAGGTAAACCATATTAGTGCATCCCAAACGACAGTCTACATTCTGGCTGCAAACAATGATGCAAAAGAAAAATAAGGACCATGAAGTCAAAAACAAAAACAAAAACTTATTCAATTTAAAGTTACTGTCCTGGGCTTCCCTGGTGGTGCAGTGGTTGGGAGTCCGCCTGCCAATGCAGGGGACACGGGTTCGAGCCCTGGTCCGGGAAGATCCCACATGCCGCGGAGCGGCTGGGCCCATGTGCCACAATTACTGAGGCCCAGGCACCTAGAGCCCACGCTCTGCAACAAGAGAGGCCACCACAGTGAGAAGCTCGCGCACCACAACGAGAGTAGCCCCTGCTCGCTGCAGCTAGAGAAAGCCCGACGCAGCAAGGAAGACCCAAAGCAGCCAAAAATAAATAAATAAAATAAAGTTACTGTCCTTTATTTTGAGAATATGTCCTTCTTACGTTTTTAGTATGAAAATGCGTTTTCTTTTAGGATGTGGGGACAGTAGATGAATGTTATTTTTGATTTTTTTTTAATGCTTACTTATAATAAAAAGTTATCAAAGCCCTACCCTACTTTCTGGAAATTAAACTTGAATGAAATTTAAGTCTAGTGATCACTGCTATATTTCAAGTCAGTCTGGGCTGAGACTAAGTCAGAACACTTACCACACTATAAAACAATGACATAGTACTCAACCTATGGGTACAATTTACTGGCAATATTCTGAATTAATATTCTATACTATTCATGCAAATTAAGTACACTGCTACATTCCCAGTACCTAGCACAGAGTCTGACATATAATAAGTTTAACTTTTTTCAGTCCACAAATGAATAAATCTCATGACCTGTACTACATCTCTCAAAAACAAAAAAAAAGGCTGTTTAGATAAGAAACCTAAGAACATAACCTACTTAAAACTTGATGAAAATTCTTTCAAGTTAATGGGCTATAGATATGAAACTAAACTTCTAAAGGACATTTTCTGTAACATTTTTAGAAGTTAACTTTCTCTCCGTATGCTATAAAAGAAGTTAAGAGGTAGCTTTATATTTCCATTTGAACTAAAGATGTGCCATTTTTATGTAAGGATCTCTGACATATAACCCTTCTGTGAATGAGACAGGAATTTCCTTAAAGTGTTATTTTAAGTATTCCCATGCAAATGAATTAAGTATTCTGGCATCAATTTTAAAACAATCTTTCGAAAAGACTGCTCAAATATCTTAAGTGGTCCTGGACATCAGTAGAAAAAAACACTCACACTACTTGGAAGTCAATAATATTTTTCACTAACTAAAAGTGCTTCCTTGGGCCAAGCAAATTGATGAAAATTCACTATAAATGTGATTTTGATAAATTGTGTAATAATTACTGTCCCCTACATATTATGTGTTATTAAAAAATTCCCTTATGGAAAAATTCAGTAAATTATACCTTCATAAGTAAAGGTGTTCACTTTTTTTTAATTTTAACAATACTTTTTTTAAAATTGAAGTATAGTTAATTTACAATGTTGTGTTAGTTTCAAGAAAGATGTTTAGTTTTTAAAAGCTAGTAAGGGTAGTTACTGAAGTATCAGTTGTAAAAGAGAAACTCTAGAGGCAAACTAAATGTCCATCAATAAGGAAATAGTTAAATTCAACATACCTATTCTTTTATGGCCATTAAAACAAAAAGCTATACATGAAAGGATTTCTTGATAAAAATCTAAATGACTAACACATATGTGATTCTGTTTTTAAAAAATAAAACAAAGCATAGAAATAGTGAAATAGATATTCTATGTACACATGTACACAGAAGAAAAGATCTGAAAAGATACCAAAGCTTAACACTGCTTGTGTCTGAGGCTTGGTGAGGGAATTCTCTACCTTTTCTTCTTTATATTTATGCACTTCTGTATCATTACATGGTGAGATTACAGTATCACTTTTTGTTGCTTATCTAAATTGTGTAAATTGTATCAACAGTAAATAAACGTAAAAGAACAGATGAACAGCTGAGTAGTTAACATTTCAAAAAGCAGCTATATAGTAATAACACTCATCACCAAGACTGCCCAAGAAAACAAAGGGGTAGAAACTGAAGTTTATCAGCACTTCAGAACCTGCTGCACCACTGTACCATGCTGTCTCTTCCCCTCTTTTTTTTTCTTTTTCTTTTTTTTCATTTGTCTGCACCACGCGGCATGTGGTATCTTAGTTCCCCGGCCAGGGATGGAAGTCCTGTACCCTGCATAGTAGTGCGAAGTTCCTCTTCCTCTCCTTCAGAGTATTTTTTTCCTCCACTCCTTTCCTTATATCCATACATTCACCAGTTACCAACTTCTATTTCCACCAGGTTAATTCACTAATTGCTTCACATCTCAGGTGAAGCCACTTTTGACAGGGCCAGCTCACTATCTTCTCATGAGACTGTGATCATGTCACTTCTTTGCTCAAATTCAAACTCCTTAAACTTGGCACTCAAGTGCCTCCATGTGAGAGGAGGCACTTCTAGACTTTTGAACTACTTCACTATAGTAGGAATCCTAAACTCCAGTTTAACAGGTCTTCTCTGCTGTCCTCCAAACAAGCCCAGCTGTCTCTTTCTAGTCCTTACTCCTCTAAAACTACTTGGATGAAGATGAACATGCTCTCTAAGAAGTAATATAAGATAGAAAAGATGAGGGATATAGATTAAAGTATCCAGTATACATTGCCAGTATATGCTAAGTGCCGAAAGAGGCAGAGATTTTTTCCCTTCCTCTTTAACTGGACATATTCTATAAAATAAATGTTTTAAATTCTATGTACTGAACTACACTTATATACTTTGCTCATAACTTTAAATTCAATTGTATTATCCTTTTATTGTTTCAAAGAAACAAAAATACCTATCTTACTACTGTATGCATAAATACCCAGGGTTTTTTTTTTCCTCCCCCCATTATGGATTTGTAGCTCAACAGAATTTCCCACAGCAGTTAATTTACTCCACAATTCTTAGGACATTCAATTATGGTTAAAAGAGCAAGAACTTTGCAGTGACCAGGGTCAGCATCCTAAATTTCAGCCCCCCTGCCCTCTACATCAGTGTGATCCGTAGGCAAATTGCTTAACCTCTCTAAGCCTCTATTCCCCTCACCTGTAAAATGGGATAATACCTACTTCACACAGCTGTTGTAAAAGTTAAATGAATAGGCGGAAACAATTTCAGTGCTTCATACATATCAAAAACTCGGTAAATATAAATTATCAATACAGAAAAGATTTTAAATAATAATCAATACATAATGCTACTCAAAAGCAGTAAAGCTACAGACAAAACTAGATTATTTGGCACCTTTGTTTTCAGTGATTTTGAAAAGCTTAGCACCAGGTAATGAAACTGCACCGTCAGAGAACTGCCCACATTCTTGCAGCGCAAACTAAATTAACGCTGTCTACGCCTTCAAGTGTGCCTCATTTTACTCAACCTCTCTAGAAAGCAAATAACTGGAAAAGAATTATGATTACTGATCATGAGAAATATGTAAAAGAGATGAAAAGATATGTCTGGGATACACTTCAAAATAACCCGGGGAAAGGAGCAAGTGTGGCCATTTAATGATACTTGTTGAATTGGTGAAATTGAGTGATGGGTACACCGAGTTCTTTACACTATTCTCTCGACCTCTGTACACTTTTCAGATTTCCATAATAAAATGTGTTTTTAAATGTCCAAAGGTCGATTTTTTTCCCCCCTTGGGGCTTAATGCAAATCCTGGTCCTGGTCAGGAAGACATTGGCAAAGCCCTGGGCGGCGGAAAGTGAAACAGTAACGCCGGTCAGCGGAGGCTGGTTAAACCTCCCCGGCCACCCGGTAGGCATGCTCCTCCCTCCGAATCCCCGAGGCCTGGCCGGGAGGAGCGCCCGCCAAGTCCAAGTCCGGCCGCCGGTCCCGGGAAAGAGCAACACCCACGGGAACCGCAGCCAAGGGCCTTCCAGACGGCCGGCGGGCCAACTGCGGGCTCCGGACGACCGACCGAAGCCCGGGGGCGGGGGGGGGCGCAGCTGTGGGGTGGGTGAGTGCCAGCCTTCGGGGTAAGTCGGCCAAATTCCCTCTGCTCCGCCAAAGCTCCAGCCCCACCCGGGTCCTCAGCCACCCCGGCTGCCCCAGTTCCTCTCCGCCTCCCTCCAGCCGCGGCGCAGACACCCAAACGGCCCGCGGAGCCCGCCGGCCTCCCCGCAAGCCCGAGCCCGGCTTCTTCAGCGCCTACCCTGTCACCAGGGTTTCCCACCGCCGTCTGGCCCGGCGGCGCCTCCTTGACCCCACGCCAACCGCTTTCCAGAGTCGCTAGCCCCACTTTACCACGCCAACCGCTTTCCAGAGTCGCTAGCCCCACTTTACCTCGGCCGCGCGGCAGCCAAGCACCCCTTGCAGCAACTCCAGCTTCCAGCTTGGCTGACCCGGGGTGTTGCTGCCAATCACCCGATCTCCGCCCCGAGCCCGGGCCAGGCTGACCAATCAGCGGTTTCTTCCGGCCCTGAGGCGGGCACTGAGAGCGGGTGGGGAAAGCCAGATGACCGCCCGAAGCGCCTGGAGCGGCCTTTCGCAGTGTGCGCACGCGCGGGGCTCGGCTGGGGCGTACGATCGCTCGTAGACCTTGCTTTTCGTCTTCACTTCCCTGCCCGGGGAAGTGCCTTGTAAACCTCAAGCTCTAGGCGTGTAGGGAGAAGCACATAATGAATGTAGCCGCAAGTGTGCATTACCTTGAAAGAAGCTGTGAATCTTAAGCCCTTGTTAAGCTAACCAGTGTGGAGCTCTTTCATCCCGCGCTGTAGGGACTTGTGCTCACCCGGCTTATCTTCTGCTGCCTTTTACAGACTTTGTATCCCCGGTGTGTTTGTCTTCAGGGAGGGTGAGGGTGTGGGGTTGTACAATGTGCCTGATGGATGAGGATTTTACTGAGTCTTCAGTTCCAGCATCTGTTTAGTCTGATTCATTGGGACACATGGTTTTTAATAGCTGAATATCCTAGGACACTCTGGATTGCAAATCATTCTGTGATGAAAATATGATTATTACATTTATAGCTAACAATATATTAAGCATGGTAACGTGTGTGGTACCGATAAAAGATTCACAGGTAGAATGAGAAACCTATTTCTTTCTTTTTTTTTTTTTTTGAGAAACCTATTTCTGTATGGCCTTTCATGAGGCTGTTGCTGATTGGGTTGAATAGCTGCGTCTCTTACCCTCCCATTGTAATTGATCCCAGAGGTCAGTCTGCAGACAGCGGAGCACCGATGTTCTTATCCTGGGACCCCGAGTCTCTCCCTGGCGAGGGCTTCCCTCCTTCAGCAAGAGCATTAATTCATTTACTCAACAAGGGCTTGTTGGGGCCCACTATGACAGTGCAAAGATTTTTAAAAGCTTTGAACCACGCCCTCAGTGAGCCTACAGGCTAACAACAAACTTAACTTATATAACCAAATGTTATAATGGAGATATGGAGGGGCCTGGGAGACCTGCCTAAGCCTGCCCCGGGTTCTCAGCACATCCGGAAGGAGTTAACGCTTGGGCTGGGATGAAAGAGCAGCATCTCCTGAGCTAAAGGGGCAGGGCAAAGCATGGCGGCATTTCTGACAAAGTTTACCTGTTTCTCCTGAGATCTTTCCAGGCTGGAGCTATGCTAAACTAATGAAGCTTCTGCCCGGGCCCCAGGACTTACAACAGGTCTTTCCAAGACCCAAGGTGGGCCCCTAGCACCGAGTTCACCTTATCGTATGTAGCTTTCGACTCTTTTTAAAAGGAAGATGTCTTAAAGCTCTCCTCAGTGGGGATTGGTTAAGGCTTTTTTTCCTTTCCAATTTCCTTTCCTTCACATTTCTCTTCATCCTAGGTACCCTGGAGTGGCCGTGGGCATTTGGGGAATCTGGGTGAGGGAAAAAGAGTTGAGATGAATTTGAGCCACTTCCCTAAGTTATTGCTGACTCTCCCTGTGTTGGAATGGCTTCCAGGAATACTCCTAGCCGTGCTCTTTTCCATCTCACAAATGGATGTGTCCCGTGGCACCTAGCACTAGAAGTATTTAGCTGGTGGAAGAGAAAGAGAGTTTGAAATGTGCTCAGCCAGAAGCTAACCTAGGGGGAAATCTTGCAGTCATCACACTTTTAAAATTATAAGTAGGATGCTTCACTTTTTGTTTTTAATCAACTTTATTTTGGAATAACTTTAGATTTACAGAAAAGTTTGCAAAGATAGTACAAAAAGTTCCTGTGTACTCCTCACCCAGTTTCCCCTAATGCTAACATCTTAACGTTATCATAATACATTTATAAAACTAAGGAGCCAACACTGGTACAAATTCCAGACTTAACTCAGTTTTTACTAATCCTTTTTCTCTTCCAGAATTCAATCCAAGGTGCCACATTGCATTTAGCATCATGTCTTTTTAGACTGCTCTGGTCTGTCAGAGTTTCTCAGTCCTTCCTTGTTTTTCATAACCTTGATGTGACCACGACAGTCTTGAGGAGTCCGGTCAGGTATTTTGTATAGTGTTCCCCAATTTGAATTTGTCGGATGTTTTTTCTCATGATTAGACTGGGATTATAAATTTTGGGGAAAATACCATATGGGTGGCATGCCCTTCTCAGCACATCATAGCAGGGGTACATGATGACTTAATTACTGCTGATGTTAACCCCGATCACCTGGACCATGGTAGTGTTTGCTAGTTTCTCCACTGTAAAGTGGCATTTTTTTTCCCTCTTTCCATATTCTCTGGAAGCAAGTCACTAAATCCAGCCCACACTGAAGGAGAGTAAGAGATTAAGCTTCACCCCCTGGAGTAGAATATCTATAAAAATTATTTGGAATTCTTCTGTAAAGAAGATTCATCTCTCTCCCCACCCCCCATTTATTTGTATTCAATAATTTATTAATAAATATGCATGTATATTTATTTTATACTTCATTTTATATTCTATATGTGATTTTTATTTTGTTGCTCAAACTGTTCTAGCTTGACCATTGGAAGCTCTCTTGGGTTGGCTCATGTGTCGTTTTTGCTTTTTTAAATTTTATTTATTTATTTATTTGTTTAATGCTGTGCTATGCATCATGAGGGATCTTAGTTCCCCGACCAGGAATCGAACTGCTCCTGCATTGGGAGCGCAGAGTCTTAACCACTGGACCGCCAGGGAAGTCCCTCCTTTTTTGCTTTTTGATCATCTTTTTTCTTGAACTACAAGAGGCTCCAGGCTGATCTTGTACTTTTCCTGCCCCAGCATTAGCATCGGCCATTTCTCCATTTCTTCAAGGAGTCCTGGAATGGTATTTAGAAATCAAAATCTAGATACTGGGTGTACTAGTTGCTCCTGGCATATCATTGAATCTAACCTCTCCTGGTGCACCTACATTACCGCCTTGTTTTTTAATTCTTTGTTTACATCCCTGTGATAGGCAGCCTCTAAATATGGCCCCCAAAGATCTCTGCCTGGTGTTCATGCTCTTGTGTAATTTCCTCTCCTTTAGGGTGGATTGGACCTAGTGACTCCCTTCTAATGAATAGACTACAGCAAGAAAGATGGGACGTCATTCCCAAGATTAGGTTACAAAAAGATTGTAGCTTCCATCTTGCTTGCTCTCTCCTGGTCTCTCCTTCACTCACTCTGAGAAGCCATCCACCATGATGTGAACTGTCCTATGGAGAGGTCCACATGGCAAAAAACTGAGGGAGGCCTCTGACCATCTGTATATCAGCCTATAAGAAACTGAATCCTGCTAACAGCCATATGAGTGAACTTGGAAAAAGATTCTCTCCCACTTGAGCCTGGAAATGACTGCAGCCCCACTGACACCTTGATTGCAGCTTTGAGAGAGACCCTGAGCCAGAAACATCCAGCTAAGCCACACATGGATTCTTCATGCACAGAAACTATGCGATAATAAATGATTATTGTGTTAAGTTGCTACATTTTGGAGTAATTTGTTAGGAAGCAATAGATAACTAATACAATTTCTGACTATTCATAAGATAAGTGGTTCTTAAATTTCACTTTGGAATTTGTTTAAAAATACATATACCCATAGAGAGGCATGATTAATTAAAAATATATAAAATATGATTCCATATTGATTTAAAAAGCAAATATGAATATATTGTAATATGCATAGAAAACTCTTTGGAAGGATATATATAACAAAATGTCAATAGTGTTCCTCTCTGGGTGTAGAATTATGGTTTTTCTTTTCTGTATTTCAGTAACTTTTGTATATTTATTTATTTTTAAAATTTATTTATTTATTTTTATTTTTGGCTGGTTGGGTCTTCCTTGCTGCATGCGAGCTTTCTCTAGTTGGAGTGAGCGGGGGCTACTCTTTGTTGTGGTGCGCGGGCTTCTCATTGTGGTGGCTTCTCTTGTTGAGGAGCACGGCCTCTACGTGTGCAGGCTTCAGTAGTTGTGGCACACAGGCTCAGTAGTTGTGGCTCGCAGGCTGTAGAGTGCAGGCTCGGTAGTTGTGGCGCACGGGCTTAGTTGCTCCGCGGCATGTGGGATCTTCCCAGACCGGGGCTTGAACCCGTGTCCCCTGCATTGGCAGGCGGATTCTTCACCACTGCGCCACCAGGGTAGTCCCCACTTTTGTATATTTAATATGTGTTCTTGTATAATAAAATTAAATAAATTACAAAATTTTAAAAATACATATACCCAGGCTCCTTCCCAAAATTTTAGGTGGTTGTTCTGTATAGCTAATTCTTAAAATGTAGAAGGTTACAGGGCAATCCATTGGGGGATTTTAGAAGACAATAGACTTTTCTTTTTAGTGTATCTGATCCTGGAATTCTTTACCCAAATTAATGGCTCAGCTTTCTTGGCAGAATCCAGAATAACTGAAATTTCATCTGCTAGTTGAAGTATTTATTATATAGAGGAGAAAAAAACAGCAAGAGTTCTCTCTTACTCAACATCCAGGCTTGAAAAAGTCCCTTGACCTTTATATGCCTCCAGATTCCTAACAGGAAATTAAACGATTATAATGCTGTTATTTAGGCAAAGAGATTTATCATTATTAAGTGTATATTAGGCAATAGAAAGGTGACCAAGGCCAGTTGTGGGCCAGTTTCCTCGCAGAGATTTAACAAGAGGTTAGATTCCCACTTGTTCATTTTGGTTGATGGTGAGGCAGAATTCTATTGTAGAAAGACTGTGGGCTTCTAAGTCCAACAGACCTTTATTCAAATACGCCTCTGCACTTGCCAACTGTAAGTCTCTGCAGGTCTCAATTTCCTGACCTCAATCTCCTGGCAGTGGGGAAAATAGTCACCCTCGAAGGGTAGCCCTGAGGACTGATTGTGTAACATTTATAAAATACTAAGGGCAAAGCATGCCTTATCACAAGAGCCCAATTAATAATAGCCATGAAGGACAAACAGTCAGTTCATGTGATTGTGACCCTGATATTAGTAAAGTAAGGGACAGACAAATGTCCAAATGTGTCCATCAGTCTGTTTCTCATATTAGGTTTAAGGACAGCCCTATTTGGTGAGACAGGTTGAATAAGCTGCAAGCCTTACAAATACTTTCCCTGGAAATCGAGACCCTTTCTCTAGTTCTGCTTTTTGACAGCTCTGATTGCCTGTCTATAAAAAATATATCACACTGAAATGGGCCTCAAGAGGTCCTGAGTTAGAATCTAGGAAAACCTAGCTGGTAAAAGACCACTGGGTAGGACAGTGAAGTACCCATGTGAGGGACACTTTAAGACAAAGGGAGGCTGGATGTGTCTAGGAGAGGTGCAGCTGCAGCACTACTGGTCAGAGCTAACTGGTGGGCCAACATGATCTCACATGAGGGGACAGTCAGAAGATGCCGGTTAATGCTTAATAGTTCAGGGCTCTTGGCTTCAAGGCAGGTATTGTTAAGAGAGAATAATGTCTAAATCTGCTTCAGTCGTGTAAATCTCAGTACAAACGAATGTGTTTTACCACGGTGTCCAATGAAGAATTGTTAAGCTATTGTGATTTAATCATGTACTACTGGATATATTTGGTTGTTCTAAGCCTTGAAACTATTTTTCTCAGATCAGTGTACAAAGCGATCTGATGTACAGTATATCCTTAAAGATGTATATCCAAATAGGTCAAAAGGTCAGTGCGTTCCAGAGATTGTGATATTTCCTTCTCTAAACCAGATCTTGGGATAGACACTGACCCACAGAGCTCTTTTTTTATGTTTTTAAATGGTTTTGTTTTAAAAACTGTAATTCTGGGGACTTCCCTAGTGGCGCAGTGGTTAAGAGTCCGCCTGCAAGGACTTTTCTGGTGGGGCAGTGGTTAAGAATCTGCCTGCCAGTGCAGGGGACACGGGTTCGAGCCCTGGTCCGGGAAGATCCCACATGCCGCGGAGCAACTAAGCCCGTGCGCCACAACTACTGAGCCTGCACCCTAGAGCCCGCGAGCCACAACTACTGAAGCCCGTGTGCCACAACTACTGAAGCCCGTGCACCTAGAGCCTGTGCTCCACAACAAGAGAAGCCACCACGAGAAGCCCGCGCACCGCAACCAAGAGTAGCCCCCGCTCGCCTCAACTAGAGAAAGCCTGCACGCAGCAACGAAGACCCAACGCAGCCAAAAATAAATAAATAAATAAATAAATTTATTTTAAAAAATTGTAATTCTGGAAAATGTTAAACGTACACAAAAGTAAAAAGCACAGTACAATGAATCCTCATATATCCATCACACAGCTTCAACCAGCCACCTATTCCTACTGGTTTCACCTATGCTCTTTCTTGGCCTCTTTGACTCTTTTCGTTGTTTCTTTTTTAGAGGTGATGCCAGGGAATAAACCACAAGGCCTCATACAAGCAAACTCTTTGATTCTCTTGAAGCTAATCTCAGGAATGTCATTTCAACCATAAATATTTCTGTGTGTATCCCTAAAAGATAAGGAGTCTTTATTTTATTTTTGTTTGTTTTTTATTTTGTTTTTTTTTTTTGGCCACGCCATGCTGCTTGCGGAATCTTAGTTCCCTGACCAGGGGTTGAACCCGGGCCCCTGGCAGCGAAAGCGCCAGGAAGGAGTCTTTTGAAAAACATATCTATACTATTATCAGGCTTGAAACATTAATAATTATTTCTTAATGTCATCAATTCAGTGTGTACATTTACCTGGTTGTTTCATTTATTTTTTATTTTTTTAATTGTTGGTTTCTTTGAATTGGAATGTTAAACAAAGCCACGCGTTACATTTTGTGGATATGTCTCTGAAATCTGTTTTAATCTACATAGCACGCTGCCCCGGCCCCCCAACTATTTCTTGTTTTGTTTTAGTGAAGAAACTGAGACTTTTGTTCCATAGAAATTTCCCACATTCAGGACTCTGCTGATTGCATTCCTATGGCGACATTTAACAATTCCTTTGTCTCCTTTTATTTTCTGTAAACTGCTGATTAGATATAAAGGCTTGATCTGATTCAGGCTCAATTTTTTGGCACGAATACTTCATATGTGGTGGTGTATTCTTACATCAGAAGCTACATAATGTTCATGTGCTTCTTTTTGTAACATTAACAGCTATTGATGATCAGTGCCTAGATCCGTGATCTGATTATGGTTTGTAAAACAGTAACACAAAGGGATGTGTTATCATCCCTTTTCATTTGTTAGCTAATTGGTTACCTTGAGGCATGTTTGTAAAGGAAAGCAGGTTGATGCTTGTTTCTTAATAGCTACCAGTTTTCAGAATAATTATCTCACGTCAACAATTTTGTTACACTGAAGTGTAGTTCATTTAAGAAAGGCAAATTTAATGCTTGGTTTGATTCTCTATTTAGCAGTTTTCAGAAAAATGAGTTGGTCCCTTCAAATTCTCTAATGGTAACCAGTGACATTTCTTTTTTTCCCCCCCAGTATTCAAGCACTCTTGAATTTTATCATTATAAATTAGCTTTTATCAGATCTTTTCTAGATAGCAGATTTTTTACAGAGAGACATGGGACTAAATGTACATTTATGGAACATCTTCTAGATACTGGTCTGGGTGCTCTCACTTACACTATTTTATCTAATTTCCACAGCAATCTTGGAAGGCAGGTGCCATGATCTCTGTTTTTTAGAAGAGACGGAGGTCCTCAGCAGCAAAGTGACTACTAGTACAAAGTCATACAGCCAGCAAGTAGTCAAACTCAGATTTGTTTGAACCATACAACACCATGTAGCTTTTTTGAATTAGGTAGGTCCTACAGACACTGAGGCACTAAGTAGGGCTCACTGGTTGCCCCACCAGCCTCCTGCCTCCTATGTATCTTCCTCAGACTGGTGACCCCCAGTTTGTCACTCTCATACTTACAAAAGTACCATAGCTCCTTGGAACTGCTAAATACCATTTTGCCTTTTAACCTAACACATAGATACACTTTATTACATATATGATTTTACTTAATGCAAATTTATACATTATATATAAAACTACATTTACAACCCCCTAGTAAAGTTACCTTAGTTTTTTAAAATTTTTTGGCTGTGCCGCGTAGCTTGTGGGATCCTATTTTCCTAGGACCAGGGATCTAACTCGGGATGCCTGCAGTGAAAGAGCAGAGTCCTAACCACTGGACCTCCAGGGAATTCCCAAAGTTACTTTATTTATTTTTAGCTTTTCTTGGTGTGGTGGGCTCCTAGTCCCCCAGATCCTACCCTATTTATTCATGTAATATATGCTGAAAACCTAGATTATCTCTCTATATATATTTTCCATGCTCACACAATAACATATAAAGATAGATAAACATGTGTAGGATATTTGTTGTTTTCAAAAATCAGATCACACTACATATAATTTTAAGCATCTTACTTTTATCACTAAACATTATGTCTCTTCCTAGAGCTCTAATTTCCTTTTCTTAATGACTTTCTAATATAGTTTTCATAATGGTCCATGGTTTTTAGCTATACCATCATTTACTAAAACATTGCACTATTGATATGCGTTCATTTGATGTTGGATATTTTTGTTGGCATTGTTTCAGGGTCTTTTTTTTTTCCAACATGAACAATGCTGCAATAAACATCTTTGTTCTTACTGTCTTTATATACTGGTGCTTTTGTTTCTGTGGTTTAGATTCTTGAGAAAAGAATTGCTGTATCAAATATGAATTTTTTTTTTTTTTTTTTTTCCTGTACGCGGGCCTCTCACTGTTGTGGCCTCTCCCGTTGCGGAGCACAGGCTCTGGACGCGCAGGCTCAGTGGCCATGGCTCACGGGCCCAGCCGCTCCGCGGCATGTGGGATCTTCCCGGACCGGGGCACGAACCCGTGTTCCCTGCATCGGCAGGCGGACTCTCAACCACTGCACCACCAGGGAAGCCCATGAATTATTTTTAATAATAAATTTTTCTAGATTGCGTTCTAAAAGGCTGTAATAATTTACATTTTCACAGCATTACCTGAGAGTCCTCTTCCTACCCAGTATCCCCACCAGAAATTTGTGTCATTTTGATTTTTGCTAGTCTGATCAGCGTCAAATGATTATTCTCATTGTTATATTAATTTGCATTCCCTTATTACAAGTGAATTTAAATTGGTCATATGGATTTTCTCTTGATTAAATACCAATTTATATTCTTAACCCAGTTTCCATAGGGTTATTTATGCCCTTCTTGACAACTTGAAATCAATTTTTTTTTCTGGCCTAGTGGCTTGTGGGATCTTAGTTCCCCCACCAGGGATTGAACCTGGGCCACGTTAGTGAAAGCACCAAGTCTTAACCACTGGACAGCCAGGGAACTCCCAATTTGTAATCAATTTTTGAACGTTACTATCTGCCCACTGAGTTGCAAATTTACCCCCAAATCTATTAGCATTGACATTGCTTATGTATCTTTTTTCCATACCAAAAAAAAATGTTTTTTAAAAACAAGTCAAATATGACCATTTCTTTTTTATAAAAATTTTTTGGTTCCCACTTTCATTTAAAGTCTCCCCTAGTTCTTTGCTGTAGTCTCCAAGATTTTCCTAAAGGATTTTTAATATTTTATTTTTTACGCTTGAGTGTTTAATCCATCTAGAATTTAATATTTTGGTAAATGAGGTAATAATGGATACAATTTTATATTCAGTGCTTCTATTTATAATTATTTCTCATCCTTTAAAATTTTCTATTTTGACATATTTTAAAGTCTACATCAGTATATGTATAGCATTTGTGAATAAATACATATACATATACCAGAGCTATGTGCTCAGAAAATTTTTTTTAAGCTGAAAGGGATGCTTGATCAAAAAGTTTTGGAAACCACTGCACTAGACCATGAGCTCTTTGAGGGCAGTGATTATGTTTTTCCTCATCTTTGAACCCATTGCTAAGACTGTCTCTGGCACATTGTACGTATTCCAAAAATGTCTGTTAAATAATTGAATGAATAAAACTGCCATTATATGATTCATGTGTCTTAAGCAACACAGCCATTGAAAAACTTGACATTCCAGCTGTGTCCTGCCTGAGGTTAAACACAAGCAATGACTCACAATGGCAGGTAGTATAACTTCACTGGTGTTGAGTTCATACATTTTTAATATGGGGATATAAATTCTTAAAACCTTAAAAGACTTTCCTGTGGCTTACAATACATAGTGCTTATGAAACTGGTAATTATTTTTTGTGAATACATTCCCTGCTTTTTAACATCAGTCAGCTACTCTCTGTAATGGCAGTTTGCTAGGAAGAATTGGTCTTTTCAATACTGTAAAGTCGGAAGTGTGATTATATTTATTTATTTATTTCCAGCTACAAATGTTTTTTTTTTACTTTTTTATTATTTTTATTATTTTTTTACAGTAGGTCCTTGTTGGTTATCTATTTTTTTAAATTTTAAAAAATAAATTTATTTATTTTATTTTGGCTGCGTTGGGTCTTCATTGTGGTGCACGGGCTTCTCATTGCGGTGGCTTCTCTTGCTGTGGAGCACGGGCTCTAGGTGTGTGGGCTTCAGGAGTTGCGGCACGTGGGTTCAATAGTTGTGGCTCACAGGCTCTACAGTGCAGGCTCTGTAGTTGTGGTGCACGGGCTTAGCTGCTCCGTGGCATGTGGGATCTTCCCAGACCAGGGCTCGAACCCGTGTCCCCTGCATTGGCAGGTGGATTCTTAACTACTGCACCACCACGGAAGTCCCTGGTTATCTATTTGAAGTATAGCAATGTAACATGTCAATCCCAAACTCCCAATCTACCCCTTCCCCCAACCCTTCCACCCTGGTAACCGTAAGTTCATTCTCTAAGTCTGTGAGTCTGTTTCTGTTTTGTAAATAAGTTCATTCGTCTTTTGTTTTTTTTTAGATTCTGTATATAAGCAATATCATATTTGTCTTTCTCTGACTTACCACACTTAGTATGATAATCTCCAGGTTCACCCATGTTGCTGCAAATGGTATTATTTTGTTCTTTTTTTATGGCTGAGTAATATTCCATTGTATATATGTGGAAGTGTGGCTATATTTAACTTTAGATTGTGAACTTCTAAAAGTCAAAAACTCTATTGAACATATATTCTGAGTGGTGCCAAAAACCTATATCAATAATTAGTTAGGAAAACCCCAAATGACTTTTCCTTTTCTAATATACAAATTAACCTCAGCAAAAAGAGCAAGTTTATTTTCCTGGCTTATTGTTTTTGATAACAATACTGAACAAAGTTTAATTTACTCAATCAAATGGGCTATGTTTAACCTGACTCTGCCCTTTGTACTTATATTTTTTACAGTTTTCTACATTTACGATTCCTTTTTTTCCTATTTCTTTCTTTTTTTTTTTCAGTTCCAGCAGTTAATTGGTCTGGCTGATTTTTACAAATGAGCCTGGTGCTTCTAACACTGGACATCATGCACCATCTCTTTTCTCCTTTTTATTTTAGATTCAGTATTCACTTACTACCACTCCCTCTTGTGAATTTGGAAAGTAGAAACCAGCCAGACATGTTTTTGCGATAGGTCAAACGGTGTGAAAGAGATCTTTTCTACTCAACTTTCCCCCTTTTTCCTTGAGCTTATTAGGAGGAAGAGAAGGATAACGAAGAACAAGTAAAGGCAAAGGAATTTGGGCTGAAGTAACCGTTTGGTTTTTAAATTCACTTACAGACGAATCAAAGTATTGGAGAAACATTAGGAGAGACTACTGTACAGCCGGGAATATTTATTCTCACTCACACTCTTTCTCCATTAGAGGCCTCTCAAATTCCTTCGGACTCTAATATAGGAGGTACGTGGCAGGATCAAACTGTGAAAGAGAATTCAGAATTTTTTCAGTGAGGTTATTGAGTGTAACGTAAGCATTATAATCAGACTGGCCTGTGGGATGTAAATTATACTTACATTTAGAGATATATTAAAGAATATAAAATCTATACCTACACAGAACAAAAACTTCAGTGACTGCCATGAATAAACCAAGAATTTAAACCCTTACTTTGATAAACTAAATAGAAGACAATGTTTTAAAAATACTTCTTCACGAATCCGAGAAAATTCCCTGATCATAAGGCTCTTTTTCTTTACAAAAAAAAAAAAGTTCCAAAAAGAAGTTTCTATTTAAAAGAAACAAAAAACTGTACTTTGCTACCTTCGCGCTGCTACGAAGAAAGTGCTACTGTCCTTAGTAAAAAGAAAAAAATTTGAAAAGATTCTGAATTAAGACCCACAGAAGCCAATGAAATATTACAAAGCTGTCCTATTGGAACTGAAAGAGTTGCTAGAGAAGTTACGTTCAACTTGAAATTCTGAAGGCCGGAGGGGACTGGTTCCTCTACCGCAGGAACCTGGGAATTGTAGTCGGGAAAGCGCGACGCTTTCTCAGGGGGAACCACGTTTCATTGCTTAGCGCTTAATGGACGGAGAGTCGTTTGGTCCAATTCACTCTTCCCGGGTTCTCCCTAGACCCTCCTGTTCAACGCTTCGGGCATTTCCCTTGTTAACCAATGAACGCTTTAGTCTAAGAAGGCCTTCGCGGATTGGATGTTTTACTCTCAGTGGAATGGTATTAGCCAATGGGAGGGCAGAACCGGCCGAGGTGGCTGGGTCATGGGGGAGAGTCCGTAAAGCCTTTCCCCGCCAGCGTCTTAGCGTTTTTGGCTCCTAAAGTCAGCAGGGTCGTTTGTCATCGCCGAGGCCGCGTCTGCTAAAGGAGGGACTCGCTCCGCGCCTGCTGGGTTCCTCTACGTTATCCGTTGGTGCGGCCCTGATGCTGCGGCAGGCTCCGAATTCCTAGAACGCTGGAGCGGTAAGTAGTGTCCAGCGACGGCAGACAAAGCGGTGGGGCCGGGAAGGCCGCAGAAAGCGGCCCCTGCACTCAGGCGGCCAGTCTTCCTGGGCGGGGCGCTCTGCCTGCCTTGAGGCAGTGCGTCCTTCCAGGCGCTTTAAAGCTCTCTGCTCCCACGTGTCCTGGGAAAATGTTAGCTTTGTTCACTTCCTCCCCGTCCGATTTTCACAAACCCTAACATTATTAATGGGTGTCATCTCACTTCTTCATCCCTCCAGGTTGTTCTTTTGTAACTTTCTATTAGCTTTATGCCCTTGCGTGTCTACTGAGGGTAGAAGGACATGGTTGGGTTCGGCTTCATTCACGCGAGACCAGCGTTCACATCTCTGTATTTTGAAAACAGTTCTTGGGGGCGTTTGTGCCTACAGCACCTTTCGTGGTAGTGTACTTATGTGTGTACCCCAACACGTGGCCAAATAGAGGTTCCCACAGATCAAGTATTGTTCTTGTTTGGTAACTGCTGGTACTGTTAGCACCATCTGAAGTTCTTATTTTCTTTGATCCTGACAACCACTCAGGATTATTATGAGAGGAAGCTGAGGCTCAAAGGAGGTAACCCACCTTCTCAAAGAGTTAGTAGCTGGTAAAGGGCAAGCCAGATTTGATGTCACTGCTTACGTTATTTTTTAAAAAACTCGCTTAACTGAATATGGATTTAAGTTGTGGTTGTGTAGCTCTGTGTATTTATATTAAACTCTATATGAGAGCTAAATAATTCTTTGAGTTGAATGGTACATCTTGGCTGAAAGAAAATCTTTCAGGCAGCTGCCTAATTACAGGTGCCTCACATCTATCACTTAACTCCTAGCTGTTTAAGTGTCATTCTGGCTGTATAGACCTCACCTGGGAGCTTGTTGGAAATGCAGAATCTCAGACCTCACCTCACCTACTGAATTAGAATTGGCTTTTAAAAATAAGATCCCTTAGGTGATCAGAGTGCCTGTTAAAGTTTGGGGTGCATTCATTGTCATAAGGATTTGTTTGCCGGAATTGAACTAAACAAAAGAGAAAGTAAAAGGTATACCTTGTGTTATTACCTACATTTTCCTGGGCAGATCCTAATTTGAGCCCTCTCTTTCTGAATGGGCTGATAAGGTTAGAAGTTTTAACTCTTGGCTTTTGTTCATCTCAAAGGAACGGGAAAGGCTATAACTTTCAGAATCATTCCCACTGAGTGGTTCTCTTCAGTACTCCTTAGATGAGAATGGAGCGCTCCAGTTTCAAGGCCAGTGTTGTATGCAAAAGACCATTACTCTGGGTATTTGGTTCTTAAATGTGACTTGGTTCTTGGACCTTTGGGCCAGTGATTGGTTCTGCAGTTTTCATTTTTGATAGGATTTGTGCTGGTGACAGCACATAAAGTTCATGCGTAAGCTGGCTTGTAAACAGCGATATTCAGGATGTTGATGATAGAAGCACCTAAGAGGCAAACCCTTCAGTCTTATTTCTGTGTACAGTATTCAGTCTATTGTTTTTTCGTTAAATCCTTTCAAAATTGCTGAAGTAACTATATTTTCATTTTGAGAAAATTATCTGCCAAATACTATCCTGTTGAAGCCTTGTTTTCTCTGAGTCCTTTATTTTATGCTTGCTTGCAAACTTCAAAAATTTAACTTTTAAAGTATTTTATCTGGGATATGATTTTTTCCCCCATGTGTTATGAGTTAAAGATCTTAGCAGTGGTTTTAAATTGCTTAGAAGTTATTCCAATACCCTTTATTGAATAATCTTAGTATTTTTCATGGATTTTTGACCCCATGTAATTTGCAGCCATTATTTATTGAGCACTTAAAATGTGTCACCTAAGCCTTTTACGTGTATTGTTATTTCATCTGGACAGTATACCATTTGATAGCTGCTATGACTAACCCCATTTTACAGATGTAGAAACTGAGACAAAGAGTTTAGGCCATCTGCCTAAAATCACATTTACCAAGTGGTGGAGCCTGGGTCTGATTCACGTAGAGCCTGCTTTCTTAGGTGGACTGTATAAACAGCTTTTCTGGGAGAAGTATCTCTCAACTACCTCCCACCCCTTACTACTGCTTTACTCTTTATATCTTTGTATATTTCAATATATGGGAAGGCCATTTCAGTTTTATTACCTTTTTCCTCCCAGATAACTTTAGTAGGCTGTCTGGAGTTACAGAATAATTTCCCAGCCTGCCTTCCCCAGTTGGCATGGTTTTTGAAATTAGCATTAAACTAACTCATTACTGTGGAAAGTATTTACACCTTTATATTCTCTTTTTTTTTGGCCCTGCTGCATGGCATGCGGGATCTCAGTTCTCCCACGAGGGATCGAACCTGTGCCCCCTGCAGTGGAAGCACAGAGTCTAAACCAGTGGACCGCTAGGGAATTCCTCCCCCAACACCTTTATATTCTTCCTAATAAGAAATATATTGTGTAACTTGGTTAATGGAAGTTACTATTTTTAACTTTCTGCATCTGTGAAAATTATTCCTTGTTATTTTGTATTTCGGCTTGTATGTTTATCATGTTACATTTTCTAAAATATCTTGTTTACTTTTGTGGGAAAAAGGTATGCTGAGTTTAAAAGGAAGGTATGGGAAGTGGAATGACTGACTGCTGACCAGTTTAGGAGATAATAAATAAGCTTTTAGCCCAGTTCTATACTAACTAGCTTTTGTCACCTGGGACAAATTATTTAACTTCTCTGTGACTGTTTCCTTATCTGCCAAATGAATTACCTCACCTCAAAATCTGTTTCATTCTTCTGAGTTTGGCCCACTCAGGAACTGACAGGTGTGGTTAGATTCGGTTCAGGTCCACCCTGATCTGCAGACTCCACTGGCCTGAGGCACAGGGCAAGGTCCCCTTCTTGGCTTCTTTGTTCGTGACCTTTTTTTTTTTTTTTTTTTTTTTTGTGGTACGCGGGCCTCTCACTGTTGTGGTCTCTCCCGCTGCGGAGCACAGGCTCCGGACGCGCAGGCTCAGCGGCCATGGCTCACGGGCCCAGCCACTCCGCGGCATGTGGGATCTTCAAGCCCTGTTCGTGACCTTCTTTGACTCCCTCCTTCTTCTTAAGGGATGTTATCTTTTGTAAACCCAGTAAACTGGGTTTTGTTCACAGATGATTTAGAAAAAAAGCTGTCAGCCAGCCACTTTTCCCTGAGACACTTGTCTTAGGCTCCAGAAGTATCCTAGAGGAAAAAAACACTGGCAGTGTTACAGTTTGAGCAGTGTAGCAAAGGTTATAAGTTTGAACTGTAAAGATCATGTTTATTGTGACTTTGGTGTTAAAATATGTATTGCTAAAAAGTTTATTGGAATAATGAGGATGACATATGTTCTTTAAACATTGTGCACACATAGTTTTTTTTTTGTTTGTTTTTTTTTAGTTAGTTAGCTTCCTATGTTCTCAGACTGGAATTGCCAAATGCTTAAGTTTTTGTGATTTAGGTTCATCTGTTTCTTTCTGAAAGTGCTGTGATTCTGATTACTTAACAAATGCCATAATATACCTCACCAGTCTAGAACTAATTTTGCCAACCATTTCTACAGAATTTAAGAAGATTTTGTTCATGTGTATGGTATAGAAGATGAATTCGTCCTCCTCCACCATGAATGAAGAACCTGATGCTCTCTCGGTAGTTAACCAGCTCCGGGATCTAGCAGCAGATCCATTAAACCGCAGAGCCATTGTCCAGGATCAGGGATGTCTGCCCGGCCTTATTTTATTTATGGACCATCCCAACCCCCCTGTCGTCCACTCGGCTCTGCTTGTAAGTTGCCTTTAGTAATTTCAGTCTCAGTGTTACAATTTTGCAATTAAGGAGAATTTGAAAAAGTATGAGATGACATGGTAAAAAGTTAAAAGTGTAGAGCAAATAATAGTAAGTTTGTATGTATTTCTGTATTTGCAAACATATGTGCGTGTAGTCCGCTTACACAAATGGTAGCATGCTATATTGTTTTTATTCTTTGACACAAATGGTAGCATACTATATGCTTGGAATGTTCTGCAACTTCCTTTTTTTCACTTAAGAAATCTTAAGGATTATATTATATCAGTACAGAAAGACACTCAAAGAGGCACTTATTGTTTTGTTTTTCTTTTGTAACAATTTTGTTAAGATGTAATCACATACCGGCAATTTACCTAAAGTGTACAATTGGATGGGTTTTAGTGTATTCACAGAGTTGTGCAGCCATCACCACCATCAATTCTAGAACATTTTCATCACCTCAGAAAGAAACTCTGCTCTTTACCTATTGTTTCTCAGCCCCACCCTCTTTCCCTAAGCAGCCATGACTTCCTATTTCTTTGTATTTGCGTATATCTCTGGCAAAAGTGCCTGTATATATTTTATATAAATGTAAGCATATAATATGTGGTCTTTGTGACTTGTTTCTTTCACTGAGCATAATGTTTTCAAGGTTCATCCACATTGTAGCATGTATCAGTACTTCATTCCTTTTTATGGTTCCTTCATTCCATGATATAGGTGTGCCAGATTGTTATCTGTTCATTAGTAGATGGATGTGGCACTTGTTTTAATACAAGATGGGAAGGAAAGATAAAGGAGAAGAAAAGAGAAAATATACAGGATCATAGCTAATAATGCACAAGGAACTACCATATTATGAGAAATATGGGGGCTAGAGAAACATGTTAAAGAACAATACAAAGCAATCAGGCAAATACAGAATGTGAAAATTTCTGGAAGACAAATAATCCAGTTCAGTGAACAATAAATTGCATTAAAAAGGCATTTGGGGTGTGTGAAAGGCATAGCAGTTAACTGTTAAAGATGACTTAAGGGACATATCAGCCAGGTATAATATGTGGACCTGACTTGGATCCCAATTTGAACAAATCAACCATAAACATAGTTTTAGATAACTTGAAATGAATGTGGACAAGACAGTAGATAATATTAATGAACCGCTTATTGCTTTTGCAGGGTATTATAATAGTATTATTAAGTTAATTTTTAAAAAAAACATTAACTTCTTAGGGATATACTGAAGTATTTACAAATGAAATTATATGTTCTGTGAGATTTGCTATAAAATGCTCCAGTGTGGTTAGCGGCAGGGGAAATGGTTGAAACAGGATTGCCTAGTGGTTGATAATTGTTGAAGCTGAATGATGGATACATGGGGGTCACCACACATTTTCTCTACTTTCGTGTCTTCTGAAATTTTCACAGCAGAAAGTTTAAAAGAAAATTACTGTCATAGAAAATTTTAAACTCATTGTCCTTTACTTAAGGATCCATGATCAATTCCCATTTAGTGTAATTTCACAAGTTCATACAGAAAAATAATATAGGCCGTTTCTTTTCAAAAATCAAAGTACATAATACAGATTTCCTATTTTACCTTCATAGAATGATGTTTATTTAGGCAAAACAGACATTGATATGAGTGAACAGTAGTAACAAATGGGGAAATTGGCGTGGCCCCTAGTTTGGGTCCTATTTTAATGAGAACTGGAATAAGGGTGAGAGGAGAGAGTGTGTTGGTCTCTTGACAGAGACTTGGGGTTGAAGGGGGTTGTTTATTTTAAATAGACTAGACTTGAACTTATTTAAATTCAGAAGGCAAGGGGCTGCTGGAGTGGGAAAGGTTTGAGGAGAAGGCTCTCACAGTTGGTACAGAAAATGGGAAAGGTTGCTAACTGAGGAGGATGGTGAGATTGTTCACAAGCGTTGAGGGGCTGCTTAGTTTGGTAACGCTGAATTGATATGAGGCTTACAGCTTATGAAACTCCTTTTTCACCCTGCTTCAGGCCTGCCATAGGCCCTGAGAGCCAGATAGTTGGATTTGTTTGGGGTTGATTCTTGGCCAGGCAAGTTGGTAATTAAGGGAGTTTAGGATTTTGGCAAGAGAGTAGTTGAAACAATAGACTGTAGGTGCTGGGCTGAATAGGAAGGGAAGTCAAGTCATGGAGGGACCTAGTAAGGAGAGAGTAGAGGGAGCCAGGGGCTCAGAGTTCCCAGAGAGGTTGAAGAATTTGTTGGTGTTGTCATAATTTCATTTTATCTTCACTGTTGACTTATTAGCTATACCTTTTTGTTTTTAATTTTTTTAGTGGTTGTTCTAGGTTTACATTATACATCTTTAACTTGTTACAGTCTACTTCATGTATAATGTAAGAATCATACAACCGTATATTTCCATTTCCTTCTCCCATCCTTTGTGCTACTTTTTTGTCATATATTTTACTTCTGTGTATGTTTAAAAAATCTACAGTATTTTTTTTCTTTTACTCTAAGCTATTTTAAAGAGATTAAAGTTTTAAAAATCAAGTGTATTTTATATTTACCATCATATTTACCATTTCTGGTATTCTTCATTTCTTAATACAGATTTGTATTTCTACTGGTGTCTTTTATTTTCTGCCTGAAGAAGTTTAACATTTTTTTGTAATGCAGTTTTGCTCTTGGCTTTTTTCCCCTGGTGCTTTACAAGACATTTCATTTTCTTTTTTTTTTTTTTTTTTCTTTTTGGCCACACCGAGTGGCATGTGGGATCTTAGTTCCCCGACCAGGGATCGAACCCGTGCCCTCTGTGTTGGAAGCGCAGAGTCTTAACCACTGGAAGTCTTAACCACAGGCAAGTCCCGTGGATGTTGTTTTATCTTCTGGCTCAAATTATTTCTAATGAGAAGACTGCTGTGATTCTTACCTTTGTCCTTCTCTATATAATACATAAGCCTTTTTCTGGCTTCTTTTGTGACTTTATCAGTGGTTTTCAGCAAATGATTCTGATGTGCTTAATATGGATGGTTTTCTTTGCGTTTTGGTTTTGTTCTTGTTTTGCTTGGGATTTGTTGGTCTTGGATCTATAGTTTTCATCAACTTTGATAAATTGTGATTCATCGTTTTTTCAAGTTTTTTCTGTCTCTTCCCTGTCACTCCTCTCGTGGGACTCCAGCTGTATGTGTTTTAGATACCTCATGTGGTCCCACAGGTCACTGTTCCTTTTTTTTTTCCTTTAAGTCTTTGTTTTTCTTCTCTCTCGGAACTTCGTTTTGGATAGTTTCTGTTGCTGCATTTTATTTTATTTTATTTTTTATTTTATTTTTTTTTTTTTTGCGGTACGCGGGCCTCTCACTGTTGTAGCCTCTCCCGTTGCGGAGCACAGGCTCCGGACGCGCAGGCTCAGCGGCCATGGCTCACGGGCCCAGCCGCTCCGCGGCATGTGGGGTCCTCCCGGGCCGGGGCACGCGCCCGCGTCCCCTGCATCGGCAGGCGGGCTCTCAACCACTGCGCCACCAGGGAAGCCCCTGTTGCTGCATTTTAAAGCTCACTGATCTTTTTTCTATCGTGCCTACTCTGCTGTTAACCCTATCCACTGTGGTTTTCATTTTAGACATTATGTTTTATCCTCTGGAAGTTACATTTGGGTCTTTTTAATATTTTCCATTTTTTTTTTCTCACCATACTTAGGTTTTCTACTCATCCTTGAGCATATGGAACATAATTATAATAGCTATTTTAATGCTTTTATTTTCTAATTTTACCTCTGTCATATCTTGGTCTGTTTCTATTGATTTTTTTTCCCCCTTCCTGGTTATAGGTCATATTTTTCTGCTTTTCATGTCTTTTAATTTTTAATCAGATGCCAGACATTGCAGATTTTATCATATGGACTTTGGATTTTTTGGTATCCCTATAAATATTCTTCAACTTTGTTCTTGGTTGCACTTAAGTTACTTGGGATCAGTTTGATCCTTTCAAGACTCCTAATGGGATGCTCTTCTGAGGATTCACCCTGATTCCTCCTGCATTGTGAGGTCTTTTCACTTCTGGCTGGCGGTGTCACGAACTATTCTCAGCCCAGTGTGAGGTCCAGGAATGGTTTTCCCTCCTTCTGGTGGTTTTAGTCCCTGGCCCTTTGGTCTTTTAGTCCAAGCATGTGCAAGTCAGCGTTCAACCATAGATTCTTGGGGACCCCTCCCTAGATCTCTGGAGCTCTCTTGCTGTGCTGATCCCTCCTCTCTGTTACTCTGCTCTGCAAATTCTAGCTACCTGGGGTATTTTCTGACACCAGCCAATGTCCTCTGGACACCAGCTGGGTGACCAACAATGCAATTTTGACACTAACCACTCAGAGTTAGGTATCAAATTCCCCAGGTTTAAGACTCAGTTCCACAAGACTGCCTTCATTTCAAAGGCCAGTTGCAAGTATCAGGTCACCCATATTTCTAACAGAGCAGCTATAAATTGGATGTTCCAGTGACCCCCCTCCTCAGTTCAGTAATTTACTAGAATGGCTCCAGAGCTCAGGAAGCCACTTTACTTGCATTTACCAGATTTTTATAAAGGATACAAATGAACAGGCACATAGGGCAGGATCTGGAAGGGTCCTGCATGCAGGAACTTCTGTCTCTGTGGAATTGGGGCACCCCACCCTGTCAGGTGGATGTATTTACCAAGCCAGAAACTCTGAATGTCCTTGTTCAAGAGTTTTTATAGAGCTCAATTTCCAGCTCTTCCCTACCTCCCAGGTCAGTGGGTGGGACTGAAAGTTCCCACCCTCTAGTCACTTGGTCTCTCTAGTGACGAGCCACATCCTGAGGCCATCTAGGGGCCACAGCCTAACTCACTTTTTTTTAACATGAACTCACCCAAGTGTGATCTAAAGGGGCTCCTTATGAATAACAGACTCCTATCAAAAGATTCCAAGGGTTTTAGGAACTCTATACCAGGGACTAGATGAAGACCAAATATGTATTTTTCATTATACTATTCCACCCTAACCTCCCCAACTCTGATCTCTGTCTCCCTAACTTGGCAAGACCACTGGACTTCACTGGGCTTCCCTCTCCCTGTGCGGCAGTCTGGAACTGCTTCCAAAGCAGTAAGATGGGGCAGTTGTAGGATCTGCCTCATCATTTCTCTGAGGGATTCTAGTCCTGTCCTGCTTCTCGTCCAGTTGTCCTATTTGTTAGTTTTTTTATGAAGGGAGGGCAGTTCCCTTGGCAGTTAATCCTTTATGGACCAAAGTGAAAATCAAGGTAAGACTAGTTACAGAAAGGATAGGAGACTGCAGTCAGAGACAGGTTGTTGGATTTGTGATTTCATGGATGGTACCATTTTTGGTAAGGACCAGGCACTTTGGAAATGTAGTGTAGAGGACTAGTAGGAAATGTGAAGGTCAGTGAACTGAGAGGGCCGTTTTGGATGGTGTAGTTCACAGAGGTATTCCCCTGCGAATCAGGTACTAAAGTCTGCAGTAAATGATCAGAGATCAGGAAGTCTGTAGAACAGCTAATAAAATCCCTCAAGAATCAGCATGTGAAGGAAATGCTTGCAAAAATGTACTTTAAATTTTAAGAGAAAAGCATCCTAGAAAAGTTAAATTCACAAAATAAGAATTTGTGAGAGTGAGTTCATCTTTTGGTTTTCAGTTTAAAAAAAAAAAAAAAAGACATTTTAAAGGTGTTTTATAAAACTAGAAACACTTCATTCCATAAAGGGGTTTGTCTGTTTTGTCCCTCTCAGCAGTTTATTTTAATTAATATGTAAAAAGCACCTAGGGAAATGATGGCTATTGGGACTGCTCCCTGAAATTAATAAACGGGTTGTAGTTCCTTGTATCCTTGTCAAGCTGAAGTGGTGAAAATAAAACCAGAACAGCCTAATTTTGACCTTGCAGATAAGTTGGGAACCTTCATTTCAAAGAGCAGATTCAGCTACTGCAGCTCAAAGGATT
The DNA here is from genome assembly GCF_002837175.3 of Physeter macrocephalus. Classification (NCBI taxonomy): domain Eukaryota; kingdom Metazoa; phylum Chordata; class Mammalia; order Artiodactyla; family Physeteridae; genus Physeter; species Physeter macrocephalus. The sequence goes on from NC_041228.1 coordinate 69,673,272, forward strand.
ATTTTTGTTCCCTAGAGGACTGCTCTGCTTATCACATTTAAAGAAGAGTTTCTAAACATTCAAAACCAATTGGTTCTAAAAGCAAAACCCTGTTTTTCACTCTTTCCTCTCACAGAAGGGTAGTAGTGGGTTTAATTTTGAGTAGTCTGGCATGTGGACTGACCTCTTCCTGCTCTCGCTGTAGGCTCTTCGATACTTGGCAGAGTGCCGTGCTAACAGAGAAAAGATGAAAGGAGAGCTGGGTATGATGCTAAGCTTGCAAAGTGTTATACAGAAGTAAGTACAATAGATAGTGTCTCCTAATGGAGTAGAAAAGTGGGTCATGTTACTTTAATGAAATTTGTACTCTAATGTGACGGCATACTTTCGTGGGTCATATGTCCAAAAATGTTCTGATGGTCAGTGTTGTGATTATTTTTAAGCGTTGCTATTAACAACAGTCCTTATGCAAATGCTCAAATTTTATTTAAAACGTTGATACACATTGTACTTACGAACAACATTTCTAAAAAGAGACAGTCCTACCTTGTGTGAAGTTTTGCGAAGTAGATGTGAATGGGTTTCCTAGCAGTGCAACCCAGGTGGCATTTGAAAATGTGCAGCATTGTAGTATAGTACACAATTCTTTTCTTTCTTCCTCGCAGTCTTATCGAAAGAACCTTCCTCTGTATCATGACAAAAAGGGCTTTTGGTGGCCTTTTCCTGAGAATCATTGCAATGTCTCTTCGAGATTTAGAGCCATTTAATTTAAATTTTAGCAAATGGGTGGTTTTTAATTGTACCTTTCATCTTAGGAAGATTTTTATATCTATCATCTCGTTCTGCTGTTTACAGCTTTTTGAGGTAGGTTAGACAGATAATAGTTTTATGGGTGAGAAAATTACAGCGAGGCCGAGTTTCTTATCTGTAGTCCTTCAGCTGTGTCGCCTCTGGGAACGTCTGGTTTTGCTCCTTTCCTAGGCCTTGCTGATTTCCTTGTAGAAGGCTAGAAATTGAAGATTAAGTGTTCTGATATTTCCACTGTGTCTGAAGGCAAAAAAACTATGCTTTCTGAGGCTTAATCTTCGTTTACTTTGTATCTTGATCTTATTCAAGACGTGACTGCCTTTAAGACTATAATAAATAACTGTTTAATTTACTGATTTTTAAAACTTACAGTTTCTTTGGCTTGAGTGCTCACAAAAGTTCTATAATTCCCAAACACTGTAAGTTAAATTATATCAGTGGACAACCATCCAAACTGACTTCCAAGGCAATGTATTTCTTTTCTTAGTGTTCTTGGCTTCTAGATAAATTTTATTTTGATAATCTTTTTTTTTTTTTTTTTTTAATCATGCTACCCCTGATAGGTGCCTTGATCTTTAATAATGACAAGTTAGAGACTGAAGGGGTTTTTTTTGTTTTTATTCAGGTGATCAGTTAGGAATAAATATTAGAAAATATTGACTGGCATCAATTGTATTAATCGTTACCTATGGTTTGAGGTCAGTTCCATTAGTAAAATTTGGATTCCAGTTCTGACTTGAGACAGATGGTCTCTTTGACCCTCAGTTTCCTTATCCATATGCCTGCAGTAACACCTTCAAAGGGCTCGATTCAGTGGGATGATACGTGTAGAAATGCTCTGTAAATTCTAAAGTGTTGTGTAAAATATGCGGTTGCATTGTTCTTGTTCCTCGTATGTTTTAGTGCCATGTAATTATTTTTAATTGGCATATTCTTTTGGAAATCGTGACAGGATTAAGCGTAATATGGAGGCTTCTGTAGGATTATTTTATTCATATGAAGAACTTAAGATTGTATTTCTTTAACAGGTTTGGTTATTGAAGCTGCAAATACATGGTAAAAATTTTAAAATGTAAGAAATTAGATGAAAAGTTAATGTTGATATTAAAATATGCTTCAAATTTGAGCTTTAAAGATTTAGAGCAAGTTTTAGAGGTACTGTGGATTTAGCCTATAAAACAATTTCTTAGCTTGGTTGGCTAAGGTTGTGGTATGTGCATATGTATGTGTGTATCTGTAAATGAGAGATACATCTAAAATATTGGGTTAGCCAAAAAGTTCAGGGTTTTCCGTAACATCTTAACGTTAGGAAGACAACTTGTATTTTTTTTTAAAATAAATTTATTTTATTATTTATTTATTATTTTTGGCTGTGTTGGGTCTTTGTTGCCACGCGCGTGGGCTTTCTTTAGTTGCTGCGAACGGGGGCTACTCTTCATTGTGGTATGCCGGCTTCTCATTGCGGTGGCTTCTCTTTTTGTGGAGCACGCGCTCTAGGCGCGTGGGCTTCAGTAGTTGTGGCACGCGGGCTCAGTAGTTGTGGCTCGCGGGCTCTAGAGTGCAGGCTCAGTTGTGGCGCACGGGCTTAGCTGCTCCGTGGCATGTGGGATCTTCCCAGACCAGGGCTCGAACCCATGTCCCCTGCATTGGCAGGCGGATTCTCAACCACTGCACACCAGGGAAGACCAACAACTTGTGTCTTTATAGGAGAAGTATTGTGTCAGTTCAGGTCATTATCTTGCAGTGTCATCTGGGAAGGAGATCTTGAGAGGGGGTTAGAAATGGAAGAGGTTTTTTGTGAGATATGGTCTGTAGAGATAGAAGGGAATGAAGAAGGATTGGACTGTAGTCGTTAGACTGCAATGCAGATCTGACATCTGTAAAAGGAAAGTGAAGAGGAAACCGAATGGGGCAAGGAGAGTCTCAGATTGCAATGCAAATCTGACAGACAGCTCAAGGGGGAGCTCCAAACCGAGGATCACCCTGTAGATGAGTCTTGCATTGGGCAGAAATGGCCAGGCCCTATAGTGCCCCCCGCTGCCCAGACATTGGGTGGGGTCTCCCTGGGAACAGTCAGGCCTGGAATGAAGGATTGAATGGTGTGAGAGATCTCAAAGCCACTACTGCTGATGGCTCTACTATTCTACTCCCTGTAGCCAAAGGGCAGGTTTCCTTCTTAAAGGGAGATCCAAGCAGAGTGTCTCCACGGTTGCCACAAGCAGCTTCTCTTTCATACAAATGAGGTATATTTTTTAGGACACTGCGGTGATCTTTGCTGGCTCCTCCAGCAGTAAAACAGGTATGCATTCATTGCATACGCCATTATAATTTGGTCCTATTACCCTCTCAGAAGTGGAGATGTGATGTAATAATTTTTATATATATTTTCCAGCTCATTTGGCTGTTGGAGAGCTCAGATTTGAAGATTACCTTTCAAGCTTTTTAAAAAGTCACCTCCGTTTACCAAAATAATCATCTTAGAATTTATCAGTTACTGTTATCAGAAGGTCAGTAAAACTGTGTGTTTTAGCTTGTAAACATTAAGACTGTGAAGTATTAGAATCAGGTTTTGGTTCAGCCTGTTTAGCTTTGTGTTGTGAATTATCTCATGGCTTGGACATGATTTTCTTTTATTATATATTTATTTATTTATTTTATTTATTTTTGGCTGCGTCGGGTCTTAGTTGCAGTGTGCGGGATCTTCGTTGAGGCATACGGGATCTTTTGTTGCGGCACGTGGACTTCTCTCTAGTTGTGGCCTGCGGGTTTTCTTTTCTCTAGTTGTGGTGCAGGGCTCCAGGGCACGTGGTCTCTATAGTTGTGGCAAGGAGGCTCCAGAATGCTGGGGCTCCAGGGCACATGGGCTCTGTAGTTTGTGGCATGCGGGCTCAGTAGTCGCGGCACGTGGGCTTAGTTGCCCCACGGCATGTGCGATCTTAGTTCTCTGACCAGGGATCAAATCCCAGTCCCCTGCATTGGAAGGCGGATTCTTTACCATTGGACCACCAGGGAAATCCCTCATTTTCCTTTTATAAGAAATTAGATTGCTCTGGCATTATTATTTTCTCCTCATTTACTTTTTTCTTTTGGATACCTGTATTAAAAATTCTTAAAAAATCGAAAGGAAAAGTTTTTATCATATAGAGCAGGGTGAGTTTTATATATGCATAATTGTTTTGACACTGTAGACATATGTTCTTTAGACATTATTTTGCATTTTGACATCTGTGTTGGCAGATACAGATGACTGATTTACCACTATTCCATTCTTATATAGGTTATCTTGGTAAGCCATAGCACAAGAGATCTATATTGTATACCCCAATTGTTTTCATTGATGTGGCTGCCCCATGACAGGTAGGCAGTCAGGGTGGGATTCGGATCAGTTTTTCTCTCTGTTTTGGAGTACTGAGTTAGGGGGAGATTTAGCTATGATTCTGTGGAACTATACAAATAGGGGAGCAGCAAAAGGATCTTCCCATACCCCAGTCAGACCCATAGAACAAAGAAAATCTGTTGTGGAGGGATGCTGCTTTATTGACTGAAGAGAAACCTTCATCTGGAGTGATCAAAGGGGAAACCAGAAAGCAGAAGTAGGTGGGGAGAGTGGAGGTTATTCTTAACATGAGAGAGAGCAATGTTTCATAAAATAAGGAAAATTCTGCGTATTAAAATTTTTGCCCTTTAATCACCAAATTATGTTTTGCTACAAAATTTTGCTGAGATTTTAGCACCTTATTCAGCAGCAGGTTTGACTTAACGTTTAGGTCAAATTGGTGCTTACAGATCGACAGTTGGATTGATTTCAAAGTCACTGTTACTTTCAGTTCTTCAATTGTGAAGAGAATTTTAAGTTCTCTGTCACTCAGATTGAATCTGGCATTGTGTTCTAATTTTAATCTTCCATAAATGAAAACTTGTCCTTAGAGGTTAGAACCTTTTTACATTTTATTTTTAACCCTGGATTCCTTTGTGAAGAGAATTTTCAAAATGTCAATCTAGGAAAATATCTAAATGCAGTTTAAGACATTTGTTAATTGGTATTTCAGGAGTAATACTTCTGACACAAAATGTATTTTGTAAAAGCACTTGTGAATACCTAACATGAAGTATGCTATAAATAAAAGTCACTTTAATAAAATGTGGCATCTCAACTTTAAAATACCTCATTTCATCTGGAGAACTTCCTAAAATTCTAGATTTTGAAACAGTGCCATAGTAATGGTGGTCTATTCTTCTTGCTTAAATCTTGGATGAAAAGTATGTGCTTCATTTCTTTATGCCTTTCTTCTGTGTTCTTTTATTTTCTTTAAAATACTATTTTAAAATCTTATTACAAGTATGCAGTATGTGGTTTATTTATAAAAATTCAAAAATATAAAAAAGAAAATCCATAATGCCATTTATCTTTTCATTTAAATATGTTTATACATACATATTTTTTTAAACTTTAGTTTGAAATGACATCAGACTTCCAGAAAAGTTGTACAAACAGTACACTGATGCCTAGATAAGTACACTGGTAGTCCCCAAATTTTAACATTTTACCATTTGTTTTACTATGTTTTTGTTTTTTTAAATATTTATTTATTTTGGTTGCCCTGGGTCTTAGTTGCAGCATGAGATCTTTGTCGTGGCGTGCGGGGGTCTTTAGTTGAGGCATGCGGCCTTTTAGTTCCAGCATGTGGGATCTAGTTCCCTGACCAGGGATCGAACCCAGGCCCCCTGCACTGGGAGCACAGAGTCTTAACCACTGGACCACCAGGGAAGTCCCTTGTTTTATTATTTGAACATTTGCTTTATTCTTTCTCCATACATGTTGTTTGGTATGTATGTCTTCGTAACTTGTATGTAGTCATTGTGAAGTATGTATTTTAGGAGAAAAAAACGTGTCCTTTGTCATGTTTAATGCTTGGATTTGGGGCTGGAATTCTACTTTGTGTGATATCAGTACACAATTCCTGTTCTCATTGTTTCTATTTGCCTCGTCTACACTTGCCCATTCCTTTATTTCTGAATCACTTTTAGTTGTGTCTTGTTTTGTGAGTCAAAATGAAAATCTTTTAGTGGGGGGAATAAAGTAGGAGCTTGGGATTAACATACACACACTACTATATATAAAATAGATAACCAACAAGGACCTACTGTATAGCACAGGGAACTCTATCTACTCAATAACCTATATGGGAAAAGAATCTGAAAAAGAATGAATATATGTATATGTATAACTGAATCACTCTGCTGTACACCTGAAACTAACACAACATTGTAAATCAACTATACTCCAATAAAATTAAAATAAAAAATCTTTTAAATTAATGTGCTAGGTCCATTTATATTTATTGCTGTTACTGATATATTTCATCTTAACCCATTTTTGTTGTAATTACCATGTATAATATAATAGTTGTGTTTCTGTGCCTGCTGTTTTCTTCTTTTATCTTGAAAATTTCTTCTGATTTGTCTTATTGTTATAGTGGTTACCTTTGTACTTATACTTTAAAGAAATGTTCTAAGTTTTCTATTTTCTTATTTAAACTTTCACCATCTTGCTTGTTAGTTTTAATGGTAATCTTTTCACTCCCATAGTCAATGACTTTTTCTACTTTTCCCTTTTCTTCTCCCTTTTCCTTTCTTTTTTTAAGTTGCATTATTTCTACTTTATCAGAACATTTATATATTCTATTCTCTTTTCCACTTTAGTTTTTAAGTTTAGATCTATGGTTAAATGTGTAAAATGCTCATCATCAGTCCTTTTGCTAAAGTTTTCCCAGTCATCTCTTTGTTGGTTGAAGCTTAATTCTCTAGTAGATTGCTCAAGCAAGACTAATATTCCTTGAGTTCTTTCATATTTGAAACTCCTTTTCTGTAACCTTGATACTTGAAGGACAACTGGACTGGATCCATGGTTCACCTTTTGTTTTCTTGTGATTCTTGAAAATGCTGCTCCATTTTGCCTTGATTTTTATGTTGTTTTTTGTAAAGTTTTTAGAACAGAGTGTGGCAACTTTTTTTCTGTAAAATAAAAAACCAGATAGTAACTATTTTAGGCTTTGTTGGGCTCACAGTCTCTGTTGCGGCACTCAGCTCTGCCCTTGTGGGTCAAGGCAGCCATAGATGATATGTAAATGATAGACTTTTGCTCAAGGATCATAGTTTTCCTGCCTTTGGACTTCATTGTTACCTAAGCAGAGCTGTTGACTGCCTTCTTAGAACCCTTTTTAAGTTAGGATTGGTTTTGCATTGAAAGATGAAGAATGATTTTCTGAGTTGCATAAATCTTATAAGAACACTTTTTCTTAGTGAACAGCACAGAAAAAGAAAGCAAAACCAACTCCTAAAGGAAAAGTTGTGAAGATCTTCAAAAGATGATAGCAAGTCTTTAACATTAAAATAGTATATTCACTGCTTTCATGAAGTATATGGAAGTCTTAACTGGCTTTTATAGGCAGTATAAAATGTTATTAGTAGCATCTATATAGAATTAGAGTGAATTGGTATTTATGACCAATGGGGAAATACATTCAAAATGAAAATGATTTTTGATATATAATGAAGATCAGAGTTCACCTTTCAGTTGTGTTTTATGAATAACATTTTGAACATTTTCAATATAGATAACTATTTAGAAAAAGTGGTGAGGAATCAATATACTTCATTATGGAATAGTAAATTACTGAGAGCAGAATTCCAATTATTTAGATGAAAGAGCTTTTCAAGATAGTCTTTTCTTGGGTGTCATATTTTAAAGACAACTAAATCCAGGGCATTAATCAGCTCTTTCAATTTTCACTTGCCTAAGAAGATTAGGGCAATTAATACTTGTTTAATTATACAGTCTTTCTTATGTTCAGGGCCAAGTGTACCATATAACTCTAGACTTTTTGTACTTGAATGTTTTGAATCACAGTATTGAATAGTAATTTTTTTTTGTTTTTTTTTTTTTTTAAAAAGACTAAGATACCTGCTTCCAAATCTGTAGATGCTCTTGGCTTTTTCTTTTTGGTTTTAAAAGCATTTAAAAAAAATAAGGCAATAATTATTTATAATTAATTTGTTGAACAGCAACAGGCATAGATATTTGTGATACCTCATATAGTGCCCAGATCAAGAAATAACTTCGTTTTTTTTTCACATCTTTATTGGAGTATAATTGCTTTACAATGGTGTGTTAGTTTCTGCTGTGTAACAAAGTGAATCACCTATAGGTATACATATATCCCCATATCCCTTCCCTCTTGCGTCTCCCTCCCACCCTCCCTATCCCACCCCTCTAGGTGGTCACAAAGCACCGAGCTGATCTCCCTGTGCTAGGCTGCTGCTTCCCACTAGCTATCTATTTTACATTAGATAGTGTATATATGTCCATGCCACTCTCTCACTTCGTCCCAGCTTACCCTTTCCCCTCCCCGTGTCCTCAAGTCCATTCTCTAGGTCTGCGTCTTTATTCCTGTCCTGCCCCTAGGTTCTTCAGAACCATTTTTTTTGTAACTTCGTTTTTACTTCAGTTTTGCTTATATGCTTTTGCAAATTTCATTTTGCCTAAGGCAAAATTTTACTTAGCTTAAAGGGAGATTGGTGTCTATAGAGGTATTCCCTTAACTGTTTCATAGGAAGGGCAGCAATAAAATTAGTCCTATGAGGTATACCAGAAAAAAATACTTAGAACAACAGTGGGACCATTATGTTGATTTGACTATGTTATTCTTTTAAAATCTTTTGGTTTTAAGTAGATAGAAATTGAAAATCTTCCAGAAAGGAATTTATTGCTGTATGAAAATGATGACACTTTGAACTATGAAATAAAGGAAGTTAAAAATAGTGGTGGTGGGAGTATTTATTTTCTATAACCATTTTTGCCAGTCTGTGGTCTGTAGTTGCTTTGTTTATCAAAGTAGATATAGCCTGTGTGACTCTAGAAATAAAGTATACATCAGAATGAAGAAAACAAGGTTTTGCCAAGTTGAGGAATAAAATTACAGAATCAGTAGAAGTGACAAGACTACTTTGTTAATTTATATGTTTCTTTTCAAGGACTACAACTCCAGGAGAAACAAAACTGCTGGCCTCTGAAATCTATGAAATTCTTCAGTCTTCCAATATGGCAGATGGTGATAGTGTCAATGAAATGAATTCACGTCGAAGGAAAGCTCAGTTTTTTCTGGGAACCACAAACAAACGTGCCAAAACAGTGGTTTTGCATATAGATGGTCTTGATGATACGGTAAGACTTTTATAAACACATGGTTCATAACATGGGAGAGAGAAATCATGTTAACTGGTTATCTCAGTGTCACCTGCTAACGATCATGGCCCGTGAGCCATGGCCGCTGGGCCTGCGCGTCCGGAGCCTGTGCTCCGCGGCGGGAGAGGCCACAGCAGTGAGAGGCCCACTTACCGCAAAAAAAAAAAATAATAATAATAATAATAATCCATGGGTCAATGAAGAAATCAAAGGAGAATAAGTCCCTGGCTTCCCTCGTGGCACAGTGGTTAAGAATCCACCTGCCAGGGGCTTCCCTGGTGGCGCAGTGGTTGCGCGTCCGCCTGCCGATGCAGGGTCCCGTGCTCCGCAACAGGAGAAGCCACGACAATGAGAAGCCCACAGACTGCAACGAAGAGTAGCCCCCGCTTGCTACAACTAGAGAAAGCCTGCATGCAGCTACCAAGACCCAACACAGCCAAAAATAGATAAATAAAAATAAATAAATTAAAAAAAAAATAACTCCCAATATTAGCATTTTATTCTGATAAAGAGGGGCATTTTGTGCTTACAGGTCAGTTATTCAAAGGACATAACCATTGTAAATATTTATGCCCTAGTAATAGAACTTCAAAGTATATGAAGCAAAAACTGATGGAAATGCAAGGAGAAATAAATTCACAACTACAGCTGGAGATTTGAATACCGATGTCTCAATTAATAGAACAAGTATACAGAAAATCAGCAGGGATATAGAAGATGCAACACTAACAACCAACTTAACCTAACTGATATTTATAGGAAGCCCCACCCAGCAGCAAGATAATATTCATTCTTTTCATGTGCACATGAAACATTTACCAAGATAGACCATATTGTGTCCCATAAAACAAGTCCTGATTTAAAAGAATTAGAACCAAGCAAAGTGTGTTCTCTGAGCACAATGAAAAGCAAGTTAGAAATCAATCACAGAAAGATACCTGGAAAACCCCCTAAGAATTTTGGAAACTAACACATTTCTTAAAAAATCCGTGGGCCGGGTTTCCCTGGTGGTGCAGTGGTTGAGAGTCCGCCTGCCGATGCGGGGGACACGGGTTTGTGCCCTGATCCGGGAGGATGCCTCATGCCGTGGAGAGGCTGAGCCCGTGAGCCATGGCCACTGGGCCTGCGCGTCCGGAGCCTGTGCTCCGCGGCAGGAGAGGCCACAGCAGTTAGAGGCCTGCGTACCGCAAAAAAAAAAATAATAATAATGATCCATGGGTCAGTGAAGAAATCAAAGGAGAAATTAAGAAGTATTTTGAACTGAATAAAAATGAAAATGTGGGGCTTCCCTGGTGGCACAGTGGTTAAGAATCCGCCTGCCAATGCAGGGGACGTGGGTTCAAGCCCTCGTCCAGGACGATCCCACATGTTGTGGAGCAACTAAGCCTGTGCGCCACAACTACTGAGCCTGCGCTCTAGAGCCCGCGAGCCACAACTGCTGAGCCTGCATGCCACAACCATTGAAGCCCGCGCACCTAGAGCCCTTGCTCTGCAACAAAGAGAAGCCACCACAATGGGAAGCCCGTGCACTGCAACAAAGAGTAGCCCCGCTCTCTGCAACTAGACAAAGTCTGCGCGCAGCAGTGAAGACCCAATGCAGCCAAAAATAAATAAATAAATAAATTTTTAAAAAAAGATGTAGTATCAGAATTTGTGGGAAGCATCTAAAGCAGAGTTTAGAGGGGAATTCATTAGCACCAAATGCCTGAATATTTATATACAAAAAGGAAAAGGTCTCAGTGACTTAAGCTTCTACCTTAAGAAACTAGAAAAAGAAGAGCAAATTAAATCCAAAGTAAGCAGAAGAGAGGAAACAAAGAAAAAACAGAAATCAATGGAATGGAAAACAGAAAAATCAATGAAATCAAAAGCTGATCTTTGACATGATAAATTAAATTGATAAACCTCTAGCCAAATTGATCAAGAATAAAAGAGAAGTCACAAAATATCAGTATCAGAAATGGGACAGCATTGCTATAGATCTTTTAATTTGGACATTGAAAGGAAAAATAAGTGAATATTTTGAATAACTTTATGCCAATAAATTTGATAATGTAGATGAAACAGGAAAATTTCTTGAAAGATGGATTGCCAAAGCTCACTCAAAAAGAAATGGATAGGGCTTCCCTGGTGGCGCAGTGGTTGAGAGTCCGCCTGCCGATGCAGGGGACGCAGGTTCATGCCCCGGTCCGGGAGGGTCCCACATGCCGCGGAGCGGCTGGGCCCGTGAGCCATGGCTGCTGAGCCTGTGCGTCCGGAGCCTGTGCTCCGCGGCGGGAGAGGCCACAACAGTGAGAGGCCTGTGTACCGCAAAAAAAAAAAAAAAAAAAATGGATAACCTGAATGAATAGCTCTATGTCTATCAAAGAAATTGGATTCATAGTTAAAAACCTTTCCATAAAGACAGTTTTTGGCCTTGATATATTTATTGGTGAATTCTACCAAACGTTTAAGGAAAATGTAATACCAATTGTACAGTCTTTTAAAGTATTATACAGTAGTTGTACAGTGTAGTTTTTTCTCAAATCATTCTACCTTGTCTGCTTTTTTTTTTTGTAATATTTTTTTTTATGTGGGCCATTTTTAAAGTCTTTATTGAATTTGTTACAATATTGCTTCGGTTTTGGTTTTTTGGCCACAAGGCACGTGGGATCTTAGCTCCCTGACCAGGGATCGAACCCACACCCCCTGTATTGGAAGGCGAGGTCTTAACCAGTGGACTGCCAGGGAAGTCCCTTGTCTGCTTTTAATATTAGCTGCTCAAGCGTTCTTTTGATTATAGTGTGTATCTTCTATTTGTGTCGGTATTTCATATGGATTTCTTATAGGCACCATATAGTTGGGCCTTGCTTTTTTTTTTTTGGTACACGGGCCTCTCACTGTTGTGGCCTCTCCCGTTGCGGAGCACAGGCTCCGGACGCACAGGCTCAGCAGCCATGGGTCATGGGCCCAGCCGCTCCGCGGCATGTGGGGTCTTCCCAGACCGGGGCACGAACCCTCATCCCCTGCATCAGCAGGTGGACTCTCAACCACTGCGCCACCAGGGAAGCCCCAAGGGCCTTGCTTTTTTAATCCAATCGAAAAATTTCTACCTTTTAACAGGAGTGCTGGGATCATTTGCCTTTAATATGATTATTGATATGATTGGATTTAAAACAACCATCTTGCTAATTGCTTTCTATTTGTCCCATATGTTCCTTGTTCTCTTTTCCTCTTTTTCTGCCTTTTGGACTAATTGAAAGTTTTTTATGATTGCATTTTATCTCCTTTGTTATTTGCCTTAATTCTCTTTCCTTCCTTTCTTTCTTTTATGTTGGTTGATTTAGGGTTTATTTTGTGTATCTTTTTTAAAAAAAATTTTATTTAGGGTTTATTTTCTGTATCTAACTTATCATTCTAGCTTCAATTAACACTAATCACTTCATGCATGAGACACTTATTATAAGACTATACTTGCATCTGCCTTATCTCTGCCTTTGTGTTCTTGTTATATGTTTTACTTCTGCATATGTTATAAACCCCAAATTACTTTGTTATTACATTAAGTATTCTTTTTTTTGATTAAAATTTTTTTGTGTGGTAAATTACACTTAGCATAGAATTACCATCCATCTTAACCATTTATAAGTATTTAAAGACATTAAAAAATAAGAGAGTATTATCTATCTATCCACATATTTACCATTTCTGGGGCTCTTTATTCCTTTGTATAAATATAGATTTTCATCTAATATCATTTTCCTTCTGCCTGAAGGACTCCATTAACATTTCTTATGGTACATAGTACAGATCTGCTGAGGATGGACATTTGGCTTATTTCTACCTTTTGGCTATTATGAATAATTCTGCTATGAACATTTATGTACAGGTTTTTGTGTTGATATATGTCCTCAGTTCTCTTGGGTATATTCTTAAGGGTAGAATTGCTGGATGATACGTTTAGCTTTTCAAGCAACTGCCAGACTGTTTTCCACAGTGGCCGCTGCATTTTACATTCCCATTAGCAAGGTGTGAGGGGTCAAGTTTCTCCACATCCCTGCCAACATTTCTTATTTTCCATTTCTTAAAAAAAATAGCTATTCTAGTGGGTGTGAAGTGGTATCTTATTGTGATTTTGATTTGCATTTACCTAATTACAATGATGGTATCTTTTCACGTGCTTATTGGCCATTTTTAGTGGTTGACTTAGGGTTTATTGTGTATGTCTTTAATTTATCACAGATTTTCTCTTTGGGAGAAATGTCTGTTCATTCTTTGTCCATTTTTTTAAAAAATTGCTTATTATTTGTCTTTATTCTTGAGATGAGTTAGTTCTGTTAATATCATGTGTTGCATCAGTTGATTTTCATATGTTGAACCAACGCTTCATTCCTAGGATAAATCCCAGTGGGTCATGGTGCATAATCTTCTTAATGTGCTTCTGGATTCAGTTTGCTGGTATATTATTGAGGCATTTTGCATCTGTATTCATACAGGATATTGGTTTGTAGTCTTTTTTTCCCTCGTGCTGTCTTTTTCTGGTTTTGGTATCAGGGTAATCCTGGCTGCATAAGAGAAGTTGGGAAGTGTCTGGATGAGTTTGTGAAGGATAGGTGTTACTCTTCTTTATACATTTAGTAGAATTCACCAGTGAAGCCATCTGGTCCTGGGCTTTTCTTTGTGGGAAATGTTCTGATTATTAATTCAGTTGCTTGACTTGTTGTATAGGTTTATTCGTATTTTCTTGAGTCAGTTTATGGTTTTGTCTTTTGAGGAATATATTTCATAGAGGTTATCTGTGTGTTGGCATACAGTTGTTCATAGTATTCACTTATAATCCTTTTCTTTTGGTAAGATTGGTCATAATATATCCTCTTTTATTCCTGCTCTTAGTAATTTGAGTCTTCTTCCTCTCTTTTCTTGGTGAGTCTAGCTAAAGGTTTATCAATTTTGTTGCTCTTTCCAAAGAACCAACTTGTGGTTTCATCGATTTTTCTTTCCACTCCTCCCCCATTCTCTAGTTCTTTTTTTTACTGCTCTAATCTTTATTATTTCCTTCCTTCCATTTGCTTTGGGTTTAGTTTGCTCTTCTTTTTCTTGTTTCTTTTTTTCTTTTTTTTTTGGCTGTGTTGAGTCTTTGTTGCTCCGCACGGCCTTTCTCTAGTTGCAGCAAGCAGGCTTCTCATTGCGGTGGCTTCTCTTCTTGTAGAGCACGGGCTCTAGGCACATGGGCTCATGGGCTCAGTAGTTGTGGATTGCGGGCTCTAGAGTGCAGGCTCAGTAGTTGTGGCTCACAGGCTTAGTTGCTCCTCAGCATGTGGGATCTTTCCGGATCAGGGCTCAAACCCATGTCCCCTGCATTGGCAGGCAGATTCTTAACCACTGCGCCACCAGGGAAGCCCTTTTTTCTTATTTCTTGAATGGAATATTAGGTAATTGGTTTGAGATTTTCTTCTACTTTAATGTAGTTATTATAGCTATAACTTCCCCTCTAAGCACTACCATCTCTGCATACCATCAGATTTGGTGTGTAGTTTTTTGTTTCATTCATCTGAAAGTATTTTCTAATTTTTTTGGTGATTTCTTGTTTAACCCATTGGTTGTTTAGGAGTTTGTTGTTTAATTTCCATATGTTTATAAATTTCCCAAATTTCCTTCTGTTACTGATTTCTGATCTCATTTCATATGCATGATTTCAATCCTTTTCCACTTGTTGGGGCTTGTCTTGTGGCCTAAAGGTCTATCCTGGCGAATGTTCCATGTGCACTTGAGAATGTATATACCTTTGGTTGGAGTGTTCTACAAGTGTCTGTTAGGTTTAGTTGGTTTACAGTGTTAAGTTGTCTTCTTCCTTGTTGATCTTCTGTCCAGCTGTTCTATCCATTTTTGAAAATCAGATGGGCTTCCATGGTGGCGCAGTGGTTAAGAATCCTCCTGCCAATGCAGGCGACACGGGTTCGAGCCCTGGTCCAGGAAGATCCCACATGTCACGGAGCAACTAAGCCCGTGCACCACAACTACTGAGCCTGCGCTCTAGAGCCCAGGAGCCACAACTGCTGAGCCCGCATGCCACAACTACTGAAGCCCATGTGCCTAGAGCCCTTGCTCTGCAACAAGAGAAGCCACTGCAGTGAGAAGCCCATGCACCGCAACTAAGAGCAGACCCTGCTCGCCGCAACTAGAGAAAGCCCGCGCACAGCAATGAAGACGCCATGCAGACAAAAAATAAATAAATTAGTTAAAAAAAAAAAAAAAGATGGATATTGAAATCTCTAACTCTTCGAGTTTTGTGTATCTGGAAAAGTCCTTATTGTATTTTTCTTTTGAAAGATATTTTTATGTGTATAGAACTCTAGATGGCAGTTCATTTTCTTATCATACTTTACGACTATTGTCCCACTGTCTTCTCCCTTGTATTGTTTCTATTCAGAATTCTGTCATTCTTTTTTTTTTTCTTCTATATATAATGTATCTTTTTTTTCCCTCTGCCTGTTTTAATAGTTTCTCTCTTATTATTGCTTTTGATCAGTTTGTTTATGATGTGCCTTGGTATCATTTTCTTCATGTTTATTTACCTTCTTGGATCTGTGGGTTTATAGTTTGCAGCAAATTTTTGGCAATTTTTTCAAGTATTTTTTCTGTCTTTCAGGGATTCCTGTGACATAGTCAAGTTGTCCCATTGCTCACTGATACTCTGTTAATTTCATTTTCAATCTTTTTTTCTCTTTCATATTGGATGGTTTCTGTTGCTATATTTGGTAAATTTTTCTTTTACCGGTATTTACTTTGCTGTTAATCTCAACCAATGTTATTTTTCACCATAGACATTATTTAATCTCTAGAAGTTTGATTTGAGCCTTTTTTATATCTCCTTAACAGTTTATACTTTGTCTACTTGAACATACAGAATATGGTTAGAGTAACTGTTTAATGTCGTCAACTAATTCAGTCATCTGTGTTATTTTTGAGTGTGTTTCTGTAGGTTGATTTTTCTAGTTACGGGTTGTATTTTCTTGCTTCTTTGCATGCCTCATAATTTTTGATTGGATGCCAGATATTACAAATTTTACATATTGGGATACAGCATGTATTTGTATGCAAAGCCTTTAAATATTCTTGAATTTTGTTCTGGATCAGTTAAGTTACTTGCAAACATTGGATGTTTTTGAGGCTTGCCTTTAAGCTCTGGTAGGCAGACTACAGCACCGTTTAACCTAGGGATAATTTTACTACACTACTGAGGCCATACTCTTCTGGGTTCTCTGTCTGTGCCCTGTGTATATCAGTTTGCTCTGCTCTGGCTGATGGGGACAGGAAGTATTCTCAGCCCTGTGTGAGTCCGCAGGATGGTTCCTTCTATTCCTTTCCAGCCTGGTTGTTTCCTCACATTCGTGCACCCGTCATCACTCAGCTGAAAACCAGAGGGGAACCCATTGCCCATCTCTGGTGTGTGTCTTCTCTCTGAGAGGCCCCCTTTGTGCATCTGTGTCCTCTCATGCTCCGTGCTGTGAATTACAGTTGCCTTGACCTTCCTGAATTTTCAACTTTGTGTCCTCAACTTGGGGAGACTGCTGGTTCTGCTTGGCTTCCTGCTTTGTGAGTTGCAGCCTAAATATTTTCCAGGAAATATGCTGCTGTGCTGGTGAACCTCACTTCATTTGCTTTCCTTCTCTCGGGGGTGTCTGCGTTCCAACACCTGGAAATCATTGTTTCATTCATTTTATTTTGTCTGTATTTTTAGTTATTTAAGCCTCGAGGGTAAATCTGGTCCCTGTTACTCCATCTTGACTGGAATTGGAGGTCTCCCTGAAGTTGTCTTGAGCAGTGATAAGTTATATACCTTCACATATTTAGGGGTGGCAACTGGTGGATTACCACTTCTCTCTTTAGCTCTGCCAGGTAGGTTACATTGGATTATCCACAGCTCTTTCTGGTTGTGGTATTGGGGCGCGTAGCCCTCAGGATTTAGGATTCAGTAAACGGGTTGGGGACAACTTTTCATATGCATATTATCCATGACATCGCCAAATAAGTTAACAACGATCTTACCGAAACTTGGGCCACAAGATTCCAAAAAGTTTCTAGAAAGCAGGTTCTGGTAAATGTAAATTAATTGAATGAAAGATATTAAGATATATAAATTGTCACCAGTACCATTTGTTTAATGTTAATGAATGAAAACAGTACAGTTCCTTTTTAAAGCTAGTAGAAACCAAATAATAAAACCCAACAAAGCTCACACACACAAAAATATAGGCCACATAGGGGGCTTCCCTCGTTGCACAGTGGTTAAGAATCCGCCTGCCAATGCAGGGGACACGAGTTCGAGCCCTGGTCTGGGAAGATCCCACATGCCACGGAGCAACTAAGCCCGTGCGCCACAACTACTGAGCCTGCACTCTAGGGCCCGTGAGCCACAGCTACTGAGCCTGCACTCTGGAGCCTGCGAGCCACAACTACTGAGCCCACATGCCACAACTACAGAAGCCTGCGTGCCTAGAGCCCGTGCTCCACAACAAGAGAAGCCACCACAATGAGAAGCCTGTGCACCGCAATGAAGAGTAGCCCCCGCTCGCCACAACTAGAGAAAGCCCATGCGCAGCAACGAAGAGCCAGCGCAGCCAAAAGTTAATTAATTAATTAATTAATTAAAAAAAATATATATAGGCCACTATATCTTAAAAATGTAATTGCTAAAGTCCAAAAAAGCAAGTTAACCCTGAAACTGTACTGTAATGTTTTGGCAACATAACTTGGCACCTAGTATGTGCCAGGCGCTATTTTAGGCACCAGGGATACAGCAGTGACCAAAATAAGCAAAAGTTCTCATAAATCCTATGTTGGACTTCATTAAGCTAATCTCAAAGTTGGAGGAGACAGTCAACAAGCCAAGTGTTATAGTATAGTAGAAGTGGTAAGTTCCATGGACAAAAATAAAGAGAAGGTAGCTAGGGATTGCTAAGCGGTGGGATGGTGGATTATAGTTTTAAATAGGATGGTTTAAAAATCCTCTTAGAGAAACTGACATTTAACCAAAACTTAGTGAGCCAGTGGATATCTGTGGAAGAGTGCATGTTCCCAAGAAAGGGAGCCATGAATGTCAAGCCTTTACACATAGACAACTAAGAAGATACCTAAGAGTAATAAAAGAATGTGTCCTACCATATATTAAAATATACTATTAAATTTCTTTAATCAAAATGATGCAGTCTTGACAAAAAACAAAAAATTAAAGAGTAAAGAAAGTCCTGGGGCTTCCCTGGTGGTGCAGTGGTTAAGAATCCACCTGCCAATGCAGGGGACATAGGTTCGAACCCTGGTCCGGGAAGGTCCCACATGCTGAGGAGCAACTAAGCCCGCGCACCACAACTACTGAGGCTACACTCTGGAGCCTGCGAGCCACAACTACTGAGCCCACGTGCCACAACTTCTGAAGCCCATGTGCCTAGAACCCGTGCTCCGCAACAAGAGAAGCCACCACAATGAGAAGCCCACGCACTACAATGAAGAGTAGCCCCCGTTCTCTGCAACTGGAGAGAGCCCGTGCGCAGCAATGAAGACCCAGTGCAGCCAAAAATAAATAAATTTATTTTAAAAAAGAGTAAAGAAAGTCCTGAAACAGACTCCAGTATATACTAGAACTTATCCTATGATAAAGGAAGCATCAGACATAGTTTGTTCAATAAATGGTGCCAGAAAACTGACAGTTTTGCAGGGATGGAAAGGGAAGAGGAGGGGGAATCTTATCAGATACTAAAAATCCAAAGTGTACTAAAAAGTCAAATGTAAAATATTAAGCTGTGAAATTAAAATCTAAATTAAATTAATATTTAACTGATATCTTTAAGGGCTTCTTTAAGCATAAAGGCAGTGGAAGAAATTGCTTTAGGAAAGAACTCTAGTTTGACAGTACAGTTTTTGCTTTGTCAAATGTTTTCTTAAAAGGTAAAAACAAGTAGGAAAATATTTGTAATGAATAATTGACATCAGGTTAGTGGCCTTATTACCGTGTGTAAAATAGCCAGCTAGTGGGAACCTGCTGTACAGCACAGGGAGCTCAGCTCGGTGCTCTGTGGTGACCTAGGTGGGTGGGATGGGGGGTGGGGGTGGGAGGGAGGTCCAAGAGGGAGGGGATGTATGTATACGTATAGCTGATTCACTTCGTTGTACGGCAGAAACTGACACACCATTGTAAAGCAACTATGCTCCAATTAAAAAGAATAAAAATTAAAAATATATATTAAAAAAATCAACAAAAGAAAATCTAACAGGAAAATGGGAAATTGCTGGAGGAGATGTAATTTCCAGTAAATAGCATCAGCTAACATTTATTGTAGTACTTGCAGGTACTCTTCTGGTGTGTTAACTCATTTATTTTTCATAAAACTATAAGGTCTACTTATAGTCCCAGTTTACAGATGAGGAGACAGAAGCACACCAAATTTAAATAGCTTCCTGGTATACTAGAAGTGGTAAGTGAAGGACATGGATTTGAACCTAGGCAGCGTGGGTCTAGCTGCAGAACCCCGCTCTTAACTGCTGCTTTGGACAGCTACGCAGGGAAACATGTCTACTCTCACTAGTGACGAAAGCAGTGTACATTATTTTAGTGTATGTATCAAGGCTATTAGAAAGATATTCCTGATTTTGGATTGTCACAAGCATTTTTCCCTTTGCTTTATTTCCTCTCAGCTGCAAATCATGCTACTATGGAGTCTTTAGAAATTGGAGAGAGGCTACTATCTACATCTTTTGAATTGATACACATACACTCTTTCTCTCTCCCCCTCCCCGTGCTCCTCCCTCCCTCCCTCCCTCCCTCCCTCCTTCCCTCCATCCCTCCCTCTCTCCCTCCTCCTCCCTTCCTCCTCCTTCCTCCCCCTCCCCTTCCTTTTTCCCTCTCTTCTCTCCCCCGCCCCGACCCTTCTCCTAGCAATTGCCAGGCAGTTAACTTTGACCCATCTACCTCCTTACCCAATTCCTAATTTTATCTGCTTATGATTCTTAAAACCTAATCTTTTTTTTTTTTCTTTCTTCGGTACGCGGGCCTCTCAGTGTTGTGGCCTCTCCCGTTGCGGAGCACAG
>NC_041228.1:69693866-69702298 GCF_002837175.3 Physeter macrocephalus
AGGCCACAACAGTGAGAGGCCCGCGTACCGAAAAAAAAAAAAAAAAAGATCTGTAAAGGGAGGGAGTATTTCTTAGGTTTTCTTAGTGTTTGCCACACTATGGAGTGTAATACTGTGTGTGCTGAACATTTGGGGAGTGTTTACGAATGAATTACGACGGTAAATTAACAATGATAGTAGTATTTTCATGTCGAGGGGATGGGTATTTGGTATTTTGAGTCTTCTCTTGTTTGGATTAATTATTGTACTTCTGGATTACTGCCACCTGCTTCTTAGTAACATTTAACATTACTTGAGCGTTAACTACATTCCAGGCCATGTACTGGGGCTTTTACTTGTGTAATCTCCTTTAATCATCCTAACGGTCCAGTGAGCTGGGATTTTAGTACTCATTTTACAGAGGAAACTGAAGGTTGAAAATAAAATAACTGGAGTTAAATATAACAAATAAGTGTCAGGTTTGGGGTTTTTTTGTTTTGTTTCGTTTTGTTTTTGGCTGCGCTGCGTGTCATGCAGGATCTTAATTCCCCAACCAGGGATTGAACCCATGCCCCCTGCAGTGGAAGCATGGAGTCTTAACCATTGGACTGCCAGGGAAGTCCCCAGGTTTGAGATTTAAAACTCAGAGGTCCTTCTTAGTGACCAAATAGTTGCCAAAATAATTATATATTTTTATTTTCTACTCTCCTAGCTTTAAGCCTTTAGTGACTTTTATTGTGTCAAATCTAAATTATTCTTATGTTCTCAATATTCTCTGTAACCTGTCCTGCTCTTCTAATTGATCTGACATTTTTAGTTGAATTGACATCTTTAGTCTTCAGTAAATGCATTCTTTTCTTAAATGACCAAATTGTATCTATTCTTCAAGGCTATTCCACGGAGCCTTCTCTGCCCACTTGGGCTGTTGCCAATCTTTCCTAACCATTTAAACTCTTCCAGCGCTTACCTGGTCTGCTGTACCCTTGACCACTTAGCTGTGTCTTTTGTCCTTTCATTCCTAAGCCTGTTTATTTTGTAAGTTACAACAGCATAGGTCACTTTCAAAGCTGTGCTTCCT
Organism: Physeter macrocephalus; assembly: GCF_002837175.3. Classification (NCBI taxonomy): domain Eukaryota; kingdom Metazoa; phylum Chordata; class Mammalia; order Artiodactyla; family Physeteridae; genus Physeter; species Physeter macrocephalus. Next base: position 69,694,924 of record NC_041228.1, read on the forward strand.
ATTGCCCTGCCCCCTTCTTATCAAGCCCACCTTGAAGCCTAGCTCCAAGCCTCCTCATTACTGATGGCTTCGGCACTAGCTTGTTTCCCGAGGTTCTTTTCTAATCTATTCTCTTCGGATAAGGACTTTAACGTGAAAATATGAGTTGCGTAAGTATCCATTTTCTCATGTTTAAATATTCCAAGTGGAAGGATAGTTTATTAGGACACAGATATTTCAGATATTCAGTTACATTTTCAGAAGAAAAATTAATCTTGTGATTGGTGGGAAAAAAGGGAAAATTTTAGCTTAAGATAAATGCACTAGAAGACTGGTAGGTAAGAAATGGAAAAAGGCAATACATGGAAAATCAGTCACCCTGACTTTACCAATGAATGAAAAAATAGGGTGAAAACCCTAAGGCAGACTGAAAGTTGAGCTAGAAGGCAGGGCTCCATTTTAGGAGATACATTTTAAGGGAAAAAATCATTACCTCTCCATGTAGAAACTCAGAGAAAAAGTGTACTGCTTTAAGGAAATTTGTATGTAAAAGTAAAGCCTTGTAAAACTTTCTTTACATGGGCATTTATACTTTTAGTTTTGATTTTATTGATTTTTTTTAATGTATCAAGTTCTTCTGGGCAATATAAGGTCTTTTTTTAAAAAATTAGATTCACATGACACACATGGAATTAAAGGTACATTTGTACCTAGTGAGAAGAAATCCAAGTGTTTCCGGTCCCACTGAGAGTTAAATTCAGTAAAAAACTAGTGTTTTTTACTGAAGGATGATAAACAATGTATAAAGACTTCTGGATGAAGATACTTATGGTGCTTGGTATTAAGAACTCCTAGTATTTTATTTAACTTCTTGTGGAAGCATATGTAGTAAAACTTAGGTATGACAAGCTACAGGACTTTTTTCTCACTCTGATTGGATAGTAAGTAGCAGGTGTAGGCTGGTAGAAGGTAATGAGTTAAAAATGTATTCTAAATTAAGATCCTGATCACCGAGCTATTAGTTATGATACAGGATGGGAAAGCAGATAAACTTTTTTCCTTCATTATGCCATTTCTTAGTGTTGTCATAGCAAAATAGGCCAAGCAGATGGTTTGTCACCTCCATAACTTATGTTAGAAATACAAGTTTAATACTAGGAAAAAGAAGATACTTTCCTTACTCTGGTTGGTTAGTTAGGTCATTAAAGTTAGTTATTAAACATTTGAAAACCTATATTGTCCCAGTCATGGTGCTGATGGATGGAGTTATAGACATGGTTCTTCATGGGGTTCATGGTCTAGTGGGAAGGAAGGAAGATCAGGGAACAGCTCATTACGAATATGATGTCCCTGGAAGTAGTACAGGAGGTTCGGGAGACCTGATGTTGTCTGGGAAGGGGGATGGAGGAGTCAAGATAGGCTTCTTGGAGAAATTCAAGTTTAAGCCAGAACTTGAGTGATGAGCAGGAGTTCGTTGGCCAAGTGGGACAAGGAGAGCATTCCAGGCAAAAGGAACAGCTTTGTGAAGGCTAAGTAAGAGTAAGGCTGAAGTGTTGAGTCTAAGATGAGACGGAAGTGTTGGTGGAGGCCAGATAAAACAAGACTTTGTAGGCCCTTTTAGTCCCTGAATATTTTGTTTCCTCTACTAATGCAAATAGTTCAATTGCTATTAAGTATTTGTACATTAATAAACTAATAATAACTACCATTTATTATGCTTCACAGTTGCTAATTGCTCTTGTTTAGTATTCATTTGATCTCAATACTTCTATGAGGTCTGTTAATTTTAAAAAAGTGGATTTGGGACTTCCCCGGTGGTCCAGTGGCTAAGACTCCGCTCTCCCAATGCAGGGGGCCCCGGTTCAACCCCTGTTCAGGGAACTAGAGCCCATATGCTGCAACTAAGAGTTTGCATGCCACAACTAAGATCCCGAACGTGGCAACGAAGATCCCTTATGCGGAAGGAAGGAAGGGAGGAAGGAAGGAAGGGAGGAAGGGAGGAAGGAAGGAAGGAAAGACTGAAACATGGGTTTGGTAATTGGTAATTTGCCCAAGAGATTACTTAGGCTACCATGTGGAGAATGGGCCTGAGAGAAGAAGAATGGATTGGAGGATACCACATTATAAGGCTATTACCATACTTGCAATGCAGGGACAATGGTGGCTTGGACTTGGTAAGAAGCAGTGGGCATGGGGCATGGAGAGAGGTGTCACGTTTGAGAGATTTTTTTAATGCATTATCAGAGAAGGACATGGTGATTCGTTGTGAGGGGAGACCCCCAGGATCCTTAGCAGCTGCACTGAGGGGCTTGTTGGACACTGAGCTAGGAGACACTAGAAGAATAGGATTGTGGGTGAGGGTGTTGATGAGGGATCTATAGGGACGCGTGCTTTAAGACAGGAGAGACTGAGATGTTTAGATGTTAGTGGGATGGATCCTAGAGAGAGAAGATATAGAAAAGACATTTAATGTAGAATGAGGTTCAGAAGCGAGTGTAGTCCAGAGGAGGGCTGGAAGGACTGGTCTTTGATAGTTGAACTGTGGATACTTCTCTAAGGCTGAACAGAGACTTGCTGGATTGGCCAGTTAGGAATTTTCTTATATTACTATTATTAAATTCCTAGTGGACTAAGGAGACAAGTTGAATTAGTTTTATCTTAAGCCTATTTAAAATTAACCAGAATGAGAACGTGCTCAGTCTCAATACTCCAGTCACTCATATTTTTTATATTAGCATGGATGAGTTTATTTCCATGGAAGATCATCAGACTCCTAGATTACGATCTGCTTTCTCTGATCCTTTCATCTAGTTCAGTGGGTCTCAACCCTACCTGCACATTAGGATTATTTGCCTGCTTTTAATAAATAACATTGTCCCCACTCCAGATACTTGAACCCGTCTCGGGATGGGGCAAGGGCATGGGTATTTTTTAACAGCTTTGGGGTGATGCTAACATACAGCCAAGGTTGAAAACCATGGATTAGTTCTTGTACTTCTGCGATCTAAAGGTCTTGTGAGAGATGTTACTTTTTGCTCAGTTCAGGAAAGCCCCTTTCCTCCAACCAACTGGTTTCAGAAACTGCTCAAATTGAAATTCAGAGCAAAAGCTTATATACAAAACCTTTGATGTTTAGTTGAATATCTTTGCTGTTTTATTAGTTACTCAGCTTTTGTATGATTTTTAGTGTATTCATTTTGCCCTTGGGCTTATTTCTGAAGTGTTTCCCGTTATAAATGTCAGGGTACCCTAAATAGCATCCAGCATGGTGCCACCTATTTGATAGCAGATATTCTTTATAGATTTGAAGTTTCTTAACCTTGAAATTCTTTTTTATTTCAGCCCCCAATAGTATGACCTGTTTTAAAATATTTCGACAACACATATACCCACAAATGTTCGGATTCTCCAGATATCCAGAATCTAGGTCATGATCCAAGTAAAAATATATTAAAAGGGCAAGAATATAATTCAAAAATTTCTCAAGGCACTGCTGGGGAGAAGGTTTAAATTTAATCAATTGAATACTTAAAATGGACATAAACATTTTAGAGCTAGCAACTATTCAAAAGCATAAATGTTTTAGGATGAAGAAGCCTTTGATAGTTGTAATAAGCTTGAATTGTTATTTGGTATATGTTATAAATTACAGCTTCTATTACATAAACATGGAACTATGTTGGTTTGTGAGGCTTGGTTAATGGGTGTCACACATTTCCTGTATATTTATAAATTCTCCAAATTAAAAAATATTAATTCACAACTCTAGAAGCAAAAATATCATCAGTAGAAAGGCAGCTATCTTACCTGACTTTTTTTTTTTTTAAGATGTTGGGGGTAGGAGTTTATTAATTAATTATTTTTGCTGTGTTGGGTCTTCGTTTCTGTGCGAGGGCTTTCTCTAGTTGTGGCAAGCGGGGGCCGCTCACTATCGCGGCCTCTCTTGTTGCGGAGCACAGGCTCCAGACGCACAGGCTCAGCAGTTGTGGCTCACGGGCCTAGTTGCTCCGCAGCATGTGGGATCCTCCCAGACCAGGGCTCGAACCCGTGTCCCCTGCATTAGCAGGCAGATTCTCAACCACTGCGCCACCTCTTACATCACTTTTTAGCAAGTTGTGGCTGTTATTTTTCTTCACCTGTTTCAAAGGAATGCATATATATTTTTATAAGTGTTTGTGTTCATGTATAACATATCAGTACTTACTGTAGAGGAATGGTAATGACTATTTAATTTCAGTTGTCTACATTTTCAAAACAAGACATATGAAGACTATAAAATAGAAATAGCAACCATTCAAAATAGTTGAACATTTATTGTATCATTTGCTCTACAGAAGCAATCTCATTATTAAAGTAAATATAGCCAGTTTATGTGCATATGTAGATGCAGGGATCTATAATGTACATTATGATTTGTAACTATCAAGTACACAAATGTAATGGATATTTTGATTTATTTTCAATACAAAGATTCTGTTCCTGTGTGCTCTCTCAGGAGTGGTTTCGATTTCAGTTGACGATTTGAAAGTTTTATGAAATTTTACCTCCCCCCCTCTTTTGCAGATGAACTATTCAAGAAAAAGGATGAAAGCAGATTGATTCTCTACCTACTTTTTAGATTTCAGATTCACATGTGTTTTAATAGTTGCCTCCATGCAGTCTTATTCAGTTAAGGCTTTCTGGTTTGTAGTTCTTATAAATAATTGTGCAAGGGCTCTGCAGTGTAATATATGTGTGATATGTACAGGCATAACAATTGTCCAAAAGTATGTCTAAAACTGACATAAATGTGCTCTATAAAATCGGTAATATTTGACTTAGTAATTCATTAAATCTGAATTTTTTAAAGAAAAATTTTGAAATGATATGTGAAAATTATAGATAGCCTGATTTTCCATTATATTTTATTCTTTCAAGTTAAAAAGAGGTCCAGCTCCTGTGTGATGATTGAGGGTTGGGTGGAAGAGAGAAAAGTATTCCCGAGTTTCGAGTTCTGACTCAGAACCCTTCTGTAACTTAAATGAACACAATTATCTACTAGAATAAACGATATTCGTTATTCCTCATCAATACCATAGGGATGTATTACTCCAAAATTAAACCCAGCTCAACAGTAAAGAAGTCAGCAAGTCAAATTATAAGTTAGTATAGAAAAATTTCCCAGCTACATCTTACATTGAATATATCTAGTCTCCTAGAAACCTCTTCCAAAGAACTGGCTATCTTTGTCAACTTTGTCCAGGTCTGCTGTAACATCTATCACAGTGGTTCTTGAAGGGGGTGAGGAGAGTGGTATAGGGTTTTCCAATGTCTGGGGACACGTTTACGGTTCCTGCCCACCCTTTGTTATGGTCATAGTGATGGAACGAACTATTGGGACTTAGTGTGCTGGGGCCAGGGATGCTAAATGTCCTCCAGTGCTCAGGAAAGTCCCAAGTGTTGAGGACCATCCTTGCGAGGAGAGATGCAGGTAATGAATATATTGAGTGTGTGTAGGTCATAATACCATAACGTTACTGATTAATAAAATATTATGTAAATTTAGATCAGATATTTTACATTTTATCTGAGTATAAGAGTAGCAGTTTCAGATTTTGAAACAAATTGGGACAGAAGATTTTTTTTTGTTATGTATGTTCATTAAATCTCAAAGGAAAATTATGGTAGCCTTTAGGAGATCATGAAGTCCTAAATCACTAATGGGGAGATGTTCCTTTAATCACTGACAGATGCTATAATGCAGTGTGGCTTGGTCAGTTTAAAAAATCTCCACTCATAAACACTAAATGTAGGAAACAATTACATTTTACTAAACTGAGTCAAACAAATAATGATGTATGAGTAACTATACTCAATTCCTTACATTAATTTTATATTCACACATTAATTTAAACTATCCATTTTTCTAATGAATCTAAACTTCTTAAGCTACAACTACATTTGTGATTCTTTATGCAGATTGTTTACTCGATCTTTTTGCCTTAGGTAGATGAATAATATGCTAAGGGAAAGGCGATTTTACCAGGAACCTTTTAAACTTTTGTTATCCTATTTCAGCAAGATAGGTATAAGATGGCATTCCTAGTTTTCACTAGCCCTGTTACACACGTTGCTAAAATTGTAAAATTTTTATTTCTCGGGCTGCTACTTATCCTATTTTGGACTTATGCATTCAACAATTAAAATAATTGTGTACTATTTTAAATACTTTTCATGTTCCTGTAATGATTATGCCAAAGTTAGCCACTGAGTTACTTATCAAGAAAGTTACTAAGTCAGCTTCCTGGAATCAGAAGAGACCTGGGTTTACAGTCCAGCTCTAACCTAAATGTTATATGACTTAATTATGCTCTTCAACTTCTTATATGCAAAATAAGGTTAATACCCATCTTCACAAGGTTTATGCAAGGCTCAATTTAGACAATATTTTATTATTATTTGAAATGAAAGTAAACTTGGACTTAAAAATCTTAAAACAGGAAATTCCCTGGCACCCCAGTGGTTAGGACTCTGCGCTTCCACTGCAGGGGGCCTGGGTTTGATCCCTGGTCGGGGAACTAAGAACAAATAAATAAAAGAAAAGAAAAATCTTAAAACAAAAATTTTTAAACCAGGTATTATTATCTTTTTAAAAACAATTTCATGTGAACTTACTGTGAAGAATAAACGTGGCTTTAAACAATCTTTGTGATCATTTGGAAGGGCTTGGTATTTGTACTAAATGAGGTTGGGGCCTTAAAGTGACAGCCTGCTAAGTTGCCTTTGTCAGAGGAAAGTAGCCCATGGCAGCTTTGTCTAAATGATGTAGGAGTGTTTGCATTTTGCCATGGTGTCTATTCATGGGTCAGAGATGGTGGATGGTGACAAAATGATCCAATAAGCTTTTTAGCTAGGATTGTTTGGAGCTAAAAAGCCCTGACATAAACAGAGATGATACTGTCAAAGTACTAGTTAGTACTGTTAGTGATGCTGATATATCTTAAAAATAAATCATTTTCCTTTAAGTTTACCTGGGCATGTTTCTTTTTGTTTTCAGGTGGAGCACTGGGGATTTTAATAGAACAAGACTCTCATGGTCCGTGCCATCAGGAAACTTATATTCTTTTAAAAACAAAAGTTATACATATGCATGGTTTAAAGAAATAACAAGTATTATAAGGTTTTCTATGAAAACAGAAGGCAGTCCACTACCTTTTCCCCCATTTCGACTTTCACAGAGGCATCAGTTTCAACTCTTTTAGCTGACTGTATTTTAGATTTATCTCCATTATCTCTAAGTAATCTTGTTTTCTTTTCTTTGAATTTTATTTATATTTTTATACAGCAGGTTCTTATTAGTCATCATTTTATACATGTTACTGCACACATGTCAATCCCAATCTCCCAATTCACCCCC
>NC_041228.1:69702308-69722296 GCF_002837175.3 Physeter macrocephalus
CCCCTCCTCCTCCCCCTCCCCCCCCCCCGCCACTTTCCCCCCTTGGTGTCCATACATTTGTTCTCTACATCTGTGTCTCTGTTTCTGCTGGGCATGTTTTTTATTTACAACCTGAGCAGAGCAATAACAGGATCTGGCATCAGGAGTGGGATATGAACCACCATTCAAAGACCTTTATTTTTTATTTTATTTTATTTTATTTATTGGCTGCGTTGGGTCTTCTGTTGCTCCGCGTCGGCTTTCTCTAGTTCCAGCGAGCGGGGGCTACTCTTTGTTGTGGTGTGAGAGCTTTTCATTGCATTGCAGTGGCTTCTCTTGTTGTGAAGCACAGGCTCTAGGCACGCAGGCTTCAGTAGTTGTGGCACATGGGCTTCAGTAGTTGTGGCTCACAGGCTCAAGAGCACAGGCTCAGTAGTTGTGGCTCATGGGCTTAGTTGCTCTGTGGCATGTGGGATCTTCCTGGACCAGGGCTCGAACCCGTGTTCCCTGCATTGGCAGGCGGATTCTTTTTTTTTTTTTTTTTTTTTCCCGTTGCGGAGCACAGGCTCCGGACGCGCAGGCTCAGCGGCCATTGCTCACGGGCCCAGCCGCTCCGCGGCATGTGGGATCCTCCCATACCGGGGCGCGAACCCAGTTCCCCTGCATCGGCAGGCGGACGCGCAACCACTGCGCCACCAGGGAAGCCCTGGCAGGCGGATTCTTAACCACTGCACCACCAGGGAAGCCCTCAAAGACCTTTATATTATTATGAGTCTCTTCATGAACATAGGGGAGTCCCATCAGAGGCACATTCAAGTTTTGAGTCCAAGTGTATGTGCTGGGCCAGAGGAAAAGAGAGAGGCTGAGGATTTAAGTCATGCGGTCACTTCTGACTACCATTTCTCTTGAATACTCCCCAGGCTAAGTGAGCTCCCTCAGCTGGTCATAGATTCTTTGTGCCTTGTAGCGTGAGCTTCTCACTGTGCAGAGTGTGATTCTAGTGTTTAAAGATAAGTATGTTTTTATACAAGATGGCCTCAAATGCAAGCCAACTATTTCATCTGGTGCTCACCCAAAGATTGAGCCATCTGTTTGAACACTGAAGGAAAAACTGGCTGTGTTGGACATGTTGAGAATCTGCTTCCAACATGGTCTGTAATGTTGTATACTGTATTTTTTATTTTTTTTATTTTTTCTTTTAAAAAATATATATTTATTTATTTATTTTTGGCTGTGTTGGGTCTTCGTTTCTGTGCGAGGGCTTTCTCTAGTTGTGGCAAGCGGGGGCCACTCTTCATCGCGGTGCGCGGGCCTCTCTTGTTGCGGAGCACAGGCTCCAGACGCGCAGGCTCAGCAGTTGTGACTCACGGGCCTAGTTGCTCCACGGCATGTGGGATCTTCCCAGACCAGGGCTCGAACCCGTGTCCCCTGCATTGGCAGGCAGACTCTCAACCACTGCGCTACCAGGGAAGCCCTATACTGTATTTTCTAAAGGTGACTTTGATTTCCAAGCATAATTTTGACTCCATGAGATTTTTTTTCTTGTGTATATAACTGTACGCGAGATGCAACTCCACCATAATAAATGCTGTATCCTTCCAATTTTCCTTTGTGACTGGATAACATAGATATTTTCAATAGTTCTTTATCTTCCAAGGTGTATGGAGACCTTCTAAAAAAATCCTTTTCATTCAAGGAATTAAAATAATGACCTGAATATAAAGCAGGGTTTTGAGCAAATATCTTTAGTTTATATATAGCTGTAAAATGACCCATGCAAAGTCGAGGTTGTTATAAAATTTTATGAAATTGCACATTTAGTGAAATAAGCCCCAGTCATGGCAACATCCTTATAGGATTATCCTCTGTAATTATCCTCAGGCCAGGACATGATGTGGCAGGGTTTACTAGGGCTAGATGATGATGTAGTAGACCAGAGATCAGCATTTTTTTCTATAAAGCACCAAATAGAAAATATTCTGTAAGGGCCAAAAAAGGCTTTGAAGGCCTTAAAGTTTATTGCAACAACTCAACTCTGCAGCTGCACCAAGAAAGCAGCCACAGACAAGAAGTAAATAAATGAATGTGATTGCATTACCATAAAACTATTATTATAAAGAAACGACAGGTTGGCTTGGACGCAGTGGATGCTCTGAGCTAGAAATTGATGCCCTAGGCAATGTTTCTCATATGTGATTCCCAGATCAGCAGCACTGCCATCACTGGAAACCTGTTAGCAGTGCAAATTCTCAGACTCCTTCCCCTGCCCCCAGCAGTAGCTACTGAGTCAGAAACTGGGGCTGGGGTCCAGCAATTAGGGTTTTAACCAGCTCTCCAAAGGGGTCTGACACACGCATGCTGAAGTTTGAGAATCACTGCTCTAAAGATCTAGACCCCTTAAGGCCAACCCTAAAACTACACAAGAAGATGTTTTTGGTTGTGTTACCATTGGGGCACAAGACAATAAAGCAGTTTGAACGTTGAAGTTAACTGTAAGTACTCTTATCGAGTCAGAAAATAGTTTTATCCTTCTAGTAAGGAAACATTTGTTTTTCCAGTTGATGAAGTTGTCTTTTCTGTTTAATATGTTTGAATGGGTTCTAAATTTCTCCTGAAGTTTTTCCCTTAGAGACCAGCTTTCCTTTGTGCTATCATCATATATACTAAAAACCCATGAAAATAGTACCAAGTTTCCTGTTGTGGATCCAGTTTAGAGTGGACCCTAACAGTGATGCAAAGTTAATGCCTACGATTTTTTTTCTGGCGTGGTTTTAAAAGACCCATGTCTTACAAATAACTGTGTCATGATATTCAATAAGAAATTTCTTATTATTCTGGATTTGCAGCAAGGCCCAAAGCTGAGAATAAAGCATGCTAATTCTCCCGTAGTCTACCGTCTGACACTGCCAAATTTTAATTTATTTTAGCAATCCCTTTCTTCACCCACAGTTACGTCAGGAGAAGCTTGAGGAGGGACCATAGGGGAAACGGTGTTTGGAGCCAGTGGCCACCTCCTCTTCTCCTGGGGGCAGGAGAGGGGGTGGTTTCTTTCAAGCCCAGGGAAGGGGTGGGGCTTTAAGAGAATCAATCTGAACCCAACGTGCGTCTTGCATTGTCCCTTTAGGGGAGCAAGGACAGCCTAGAGAGAGCATGACATATATCCGTAGAATTTGAGGAAGTATGTGTACATAGAAATGAATATCTGTTTTTGTCTGGAGGTTTCCGAAGACGAGAAATCTACAAGAGCAGCCTATGCTGGCAGAGTTTGAAGGATGTGGATGCCCAGGTAGAGGAGGGTGGTAACTGCCACCCCATTCTAGGATTCCACAGCTCTCAGAGGCTATGGAAGAGTTATCTAGAGGTTCTTTGGGATCCTTGGGAAGGAATTTGGAAGTTAAAGGGCAGGAACTGTATAATTACCTAGGTCGAGTGAGAAGACAACTCCCATCAAGAGACATTTACCACATCTCTGGGCGCGAGGGACTAGGTTCCTCCTCCCTGAGGGGCTTCTCAGAAATGGAAGCAGCTGAGCGAGGCTGACAGTAGCCCAAGAAACACACATGGCCTCTTTGGAGACCACCAGCCTCAGACAGAACCAAGTCTAATCAGTAGTGATGAGAAACGAGGAATTCCTAACACCATCATCAGGCAGGCAGTTCAGTTACATGTTTCTAACCCCCTAATCCATCCTCCTTGCCTTGAACTGCAGCCTTAAAGAAGGAAAGAGAGAAGGTTTCAAGGACAGACAATACTGTTACAAGTCCTGGAGCCGCCACCCATCCCGTGGTTGAGATGCACATAGGAGTACGGATGGGCTGGGGGTTTGGCATCAGATGTGAGTGTCCGCAGCTGTGAAGGGTCTGACTTTACCTTGCAAGCTAACAAGTTAGCCTGATAGGTTTCATGTCTGCTGGCTGAAGACATCAGACTCCTGCGTCAGAGACAAATGGCTTTTATTACTCACCACACAATAGAAGCATGAGCCTCAGCATATTCCTGTTGGCTTCCCTTGCCCGCAAGTCCCATGGGGGTGATTTCATGGGCTGAGGTCATATGGATACACGCAGTGGGTTATGTTCCAGGAGAAGAAGCCAAGGCCAAGCGCCTAGTGCTTTTCGAGCCAGCTGTAAACATTGTAGGAAAGAGCAAGAAAGCCAGTTTCCTTCTTCTTGAGAATGAGCTCGTCTGAGCTGGGAGAAGGATGGGGCAAGGGACGGCACCCACGGTGCACAATTTAGGGAGGATTCAGTCTTGCGCAAGTGCAGGATCGGCACCTAAGCATGAGAGCCTCCTTAGACTTTGTGCTCTGGGTGCCTTGCTTGCCTCGCCCTAATCCTGCTCTACTCATCACGCTGGGCTACCTGGTAGTCACCTGGACTCAGCTGTCCATGTGACTTAGGTGTCTACGCTCAGAGTCAGAAGACACATAAGCCCGCCAGTCTAGCACACTCAGCAGAATCGTGCAGGGACACTCAGGGGGCAGCGTGCCTCTCCCAACAGTGAGATTGAAGCTCAAAACTGAAGTGTCTTGTTGGAGGGAGGGATAAATTAGGAGTTTGGGATTAGCAGACACAAACTTTTACTATATATCCATGTAAAATAGATAAAAAACAAGGTCCTACAGTATAGCACAGGGAACTATATTCAATATCTTGCAATAAACCATAATGGAAAAGAACATGAAAATATGAGTCACTGCTGTACACCAGAAACTAACACAACATTGTAAATCAACTGTACTTCAATTCCAAAAAAACAACACATTGGGCTTCCCTGGTGGCGCAGTGGTTTGAGAGTCCGTCTGCCGATGCAGGGGACGCGGGTTCGTGCCCCGGTCCGGGAGGATCCCACATGCCGCAGAGCGGCTGGGCCCGTGAGCCACGGCCGCTGAGCCTGCGCGTCCGGAGCCTGTGCTCCGCAACGCGAGATGCCACAACAGGGAGAGGCCCGCGTACCGCAAAAAAAAAAACCAAAACAAAACACTGAAGTGTTTTCATAACCCTCGGGCCAAATCCAGCCCCAGCCCACGGTTTTGACATTTTTTCTTTATTTTTTCTTATTATTTTTAAAATAAATTTATTTATTTTATTTATTTATTTTGGGCTGCTTTGGGTCTTTCTTGCTGCACGTGGGCTTTCTCTAGTTGCGGCGAGCGGCGGCTGCTCTTTGTTGTGGTGCGCGGGCTTTTCACGGCAGTGCCTTCTCTTGTTGTGGAGCACGGGCTGTAGGCACGTGGGCTTCAGTAGTTGTGGCACTCAGGCTCAGTAGTTGTGGCTCGCGGGCTCTAAAGCGCATGCTCAGTAGTTGTGGCGCACGGGCTTAGTTGCTCCGCGGCATGTGGGATCTTCCTGGATCAGGGCTCGAACCCATGTCCCCTGCATTGGCAGGCGGATTCTTAACCACTGCACCGCACGGAAAGTCCTGACATTTTTTTAAAGGATTGCAAAATAAACCAGAATATACAACAGAGATCACATATGACTCACAAAGCCTAAAATATTTACTGTCTGGCTCTTTACAGAAAAAGTGTTCTGACCCCTGTAAAAACTGAAAGGCAGTTAATTTGCCCATGTCTTTAAAAGATGAGAGAGGGACACTCAATGTAGTAGAGCTCAAGGCAATAGTTTAAAAATACTGTTTTACATTTACTCCCCCAAAGAGCTGTGTCTCTCCCATAAACTCGTTACACATATGACAGACATTAGGCCACTTTCAAGTGGACAGTACCCAACTTTAATTAAAGCCAAAGAGAATGCGTTGGTTCGTATGGACAAACTGTAGAAAGGGCAGGCATAGGATCAGTCTGAGGGCTGGCTGGACGCCGAGATTTGAAAGCCACTGGAACTTGGGCACAGGTCGACTTCATTTTTGCCTCTACAGAGTGTCTCAGAGGAGCTTTTCCCCAGTGGTAGAGAACAAGGCTCAGGCCACACCAGAATCCTCCCCATCCAGTGCTGCAATTCCAGAGGCAATAAGGAGTCTGCTTCCTAGTTAAGGGTTTGGCCGTTGTCCAACCCTGGACCAGCATCATGGCCAGGGTGGGAGAGGTACCCTGTGATGAACTCAACCTTGTGCCATCTCTCATCTCAGAGAGAGGTAAGATCTCTTAGCAGGGAGCAGCGAACGGCAATGAGCACGGACGTGACCCTGAGTCACCACTGGCGGCTGCCCGTCTACCACAGTGTCCTTAAGTTTGGAATCACGTGGGATTTTTAGGCCCTGTCAATGTCTGCAGTTGAAGCTCTTTGCCTATAAAACTGTCACGTGTTTAACATTAGCTGCTCTATTTCTGATGGATGTATCAGCTTGGCTTCTACCCCTGTTTCTACAGTTTGATCACGTTGTTTGGAGTTGTGCGGACTGACTGGCCCTCGCAGCTCTTCCTCTGTTACTGTGAGCTCCCCACGCAAGAGTTGCTTAGGGAACTTTGATTCATCTTCCTCTCATGGTCAGGCACTCCTCCTGTCTTTGTGGCCTCGCCAGATAGTTCTATGGCGAACATGACATTCCTGATTCTAGACTCTCTGCATCCTATAATCGCAGTGACGATTCTGTTTCGCTAATTAACTTTTAGTGTGGCTTGTAGATGATGGTCATGAAACAAGTGAAATGTGACAGGCTTACAATCCATAAAGAAGCCGGAGTAAAAGCGGCCATTCTCTAGATGGTTAACTCTATTTGGGCCTTGGTGCCAGACTGATCCGAGGGCCCTCAAAGACTTGCTAGGCTAGCTCAGTTCTCTTCCATTTTGTCTGACACCATGTGGCAGCTTGGGTAATTCCACTGTCCATACTGGGTCAAATATTGTATCAAAAATATATCCCAAGTGTCTATTTTCTCAGCATAAACTTTGGAGGCAACATCCTCTCAATGTGAAACATCTCATTGATAAAAGTCTCAGAGTTGAAAGGAATGGTAGTTTAAAAAAAAAATGGTAGTTGCATTTGTCACCCAGTTGCTTCTGTGTCCATTGATTTAGCCTTTCCTAGGCTGCCCTTTCGGTCCTCAGACAGCTCTGATCATGGAGAAAGCTTCCCTCTTGTTGCAAGGTATCTGCTTCCCTGTTGCACCTACAGGGCAGAGCTAGTCTATTCTCCCCGGGGAAGGTAGGGCCCAGCAAGCCCTCTCTCCTTTATCCTGTCTACTCTACTCTCAAGATATTTAATTCTCTGGGTTAATTCTAGTTAAAGACATATTTGACCAGAAAATATCTATTGGATGTTATATTTTCATTGGCTTTCTGCAATAAACTAGTTTCTATTTCTGAGAGCTTCTTAATAGGGTCCTAAAATGGTCAATAAAGAGCCCCTAGCACCAAAACACTTAAGAATATAATCTTTCACTAAAAGTTTCTCTTTTCTTTCTCTTTTTTTAAAAAAAAATTGCTCTAACTCCAGAACCCAGCAGTATCTGACATACATGTTTGTTTAGTAAATACACATATGGGGAATTAAAAAATGAGTGAAGGCATGAATACCCCTGTGTTTCCATTCTCCCGCAGTCTATCAACCCACCATCCTAGTGCCAGTTAGCTAAGGATCTGTAGTGGCTTCACGTTCTGCCTCATTGGTAGAGCATCTTTACTCCTGACTGGAGGTTGAAAATGGGTATGGAGAGAAAATTCTAGGATGAGGAATTCAGCTAATCTTGCTGTCACTTTATTGTATATTAAATGGCAAATGTGTGGTAAGTTATCATAAATAGCTAGGTATTAAAAATCTACTCTTTTTTTTCATTAACTGGACTATGGTGATAGCCATGAATTGTCAAGTTCTTACTAAACTGCTAAAGCATTTTTTTCTGTGTTATCTCTTATATGGTCTTCATAACAGTTGTCTGAGATGCATTATCCTCATCTGAGAGAAAAGTGAATCAATCAGCCAGTTGCACGTAACGGATGATAATATGAAACAGAGCTGATTAACTAAAAAAGAGCCCATGTTCACGGACGTCAGCTGTTTACCTATAAAGAAATATTCAGCTCACAACACAAAAGAAAATGATATCGTTAACAAAGAGGCTGATTTTTCTTCCTCCAGTTTTTCTGAGGTATGATTGATACACTGTGTGAGTTTAAGGTGCACAGCATAACGCTTTGACTCACAGACATCCTGAAGTGATTACCACAAAAAGTTCCGTGAACATTCATCATCTCACATAGGCACAAAATTAAAGAAATAGAAAAAAATTTTCTTTCCCTGTGATGAGGACTCGGGATTTACTCTCTTTGCAACTTTCCTGTAAAACACACAGTGGTGTTCACTGTATTTATCATGTTGTCCACTGCAGCCCTCATGTTATAAACGGAAGTTTGTACACTTTGACCACCTTCACCCATTTCCCCCACTCCTCCCTGCTCCTGGCAATCACCCAACTACTCTGTTTACTTTTTTTTTTTTAGTTTCCACATATAAGTGAGATCATACAGTATTTCTCTTTCTATGTCTGACTTATTTCACTTAATATAATGCCCTCAAGTTTTATCCATGTTGTTGTAAATTGCAGGATTTCCTTCTTTTTTTAATGGCTGAATAACATCGCATCGTATGTAATTTAAAAAATACATTGTATGGGGTTTCCCTGGTGGCGCAGTGGTTGCGAGTCCGCCTGCCGATGCGGGGGACACGGGTTCGAGCCCCGGTCCGGGAAGATCCCACACGCCGCGGAGCGGCTGGGCCCGTGAGCCATGGCCGCTGAGCCTGCGCGTCCGGAGCCTGTGCTCCGCAACGGGAGAGGCCACGGCAGTGAGAGGCCCGATACATTGTATGTATCTGTATCTATATCTGTATCTATCTCACATTAAAAAAAACCTACTCATCTGTCAATGGACATTTAGGTAATTTCCATGTCTTGGTTACTGTAAATAATGCTGCAGTGAATAATGAGTATGGGGGTGCAGATGTCTCCTTGAGATAGTGACTTTATTTCCTTCAGATATATTCCCAGAAATAGAGTTGCTGGATCATGTGGTAGTTCTGTTGTTAAGTTTTGTGAGGAACCTCCCATACTGTTTTCCCTAATGGCTGCACCAATTTACATTCCCACCAACTGTGTGCGAGAGTTCCCTTTTCTCCACATTCTCACCAACACTTGTCTTTTTGATGAAAGCTATCCTAACAAGTGTGAGGTGATATCTCATTTTGGTTTTGATTTACTTTTCCCGGATGATTGATGATGTTGAGCACATTTTCATGTACCTGCTGGCCATCTGTGTATATGCTTTAGAAGAATGTCTTTCAGACCCTTTCCCCATTTTTTTTGTTTTTTGTTTTTTGTATTTTTGCGGTACGTGGGCCTCTCACTGTCGTGGCCTCTCACGCTGCGGAGCACAGGCTCCGGACGCGCAGGCTCAGCGGCCATGGCTCACGGGCCCGGCTGCTCCGCGGTGTGTGGGATCTTCCCGGACCGGGGCACGAACCTGTGTCCCCTGCATCGGCAGGCGGATTCTCAACCACTGCGCCACCAGGGAAGCCCCCTTTACAGATCTTGATCTCAATAAGAAGTAATATATTTATGGAAAGTAACGGACCATAAATGACAGGTCCCAAACCTAAGTAAGTACCATAGCAGTTAAGAGAAAGAATCATGGGGTGAAAAACGACCACAGGGGTGTAATGGATTTGAATAAAAAGCAATGGGAAATACCGTTGTACAGTGTGCAAGTTGCAAATATTTTTATTAAAGAAATGGGCATATCTCTTTAACGTGTTAATCCGCGGTGTGTGGGATCTTCCCGGACCGGGGCACGAACCCGCGTCCCCTGCATCGGCAGGAGGACTCTCAACCACTGCGCCACCAGGGAAGCCCCTCTCCATTTTTAATTGAATCTTTTGTGGGGTTTTTCCTATTGCGTTGTATGAGTTTCTTATATATTTTGGACATTAATCCCTTATCACATATATGGTTTGTAAATATTTTTTCCCATTCCTTAGGTTGCCTTTTCATTTTGCTGATTGTTTCTTTTGCTGTGAAGAAGCTTTTTAGTTTTATGTAGTCCCACTTGTTTACTTTTGCTTTGTTGCTTGTGCTTTTGGTTGTCATATCCAAAACATCATTGCCATGACCGATGTCAAAGATCTCTTACCTGTTTTTTTCTAGGAGTTTTATGGTTTCAGATCTTGCATTTAAGTCTTTAATTCATTTCAAGTTAAGTTTTGTGAGTGGGAATATAATATTATTTAACACAGACCCAGTAGAATTGGACCAATAGAGAAACAAATATACTTCCGCCTCACCAGAACTTTACCACTTGAAGGAAAATGCTTCCTATTTGGCCCATGATTTTTTGGTAAGTTTCTAAAATTTTTTTCTCAGAGTTTTCTTTCAAATTCTTATTGAGAGGTAGAACAAACGCTTCTTTGCCATATCAGTTAGTTCTTTTAGCCTCTAAATCATATGATTTGCTGAATGAAATCCACTCCAACATTCTTTTTGAACATTCTTCTGTACACGTTTTAATGTCTGGTTCTAGCCACATATGTGTGGCTAGAACCAGACATTAAAACGTCCTGATTAGCTGCCATTGTGGAATTTCTTTTCACTGTACTCTGGGTTAGTCTCACTGTTTTCAGATTCTATGTAATTTTTTCCATAAGGGTGTGTCAAAGGAGTCATTGCATATCTATAAAACTTTACATTTTTTCCTCATGCTTGAATTTGCTGCTCTGAATGGTATCTTACTTTCAATTATATTTTCTAATTGGTGAGTGTGGAATAACACTATTGATTAATTTATCTTTTATCTAAGAACTTTGCTCAATTCTCTTATTATCTTTAAGAGTTGACTGATTTGAAGATCAAATTACCTGCAAATAATCAGTTTTATCTTTTTCCTTCCAATTCTTATCTTTAAAAAATCTTATCGCCTTGATCTGGATGCCCAGTACTATGTAATATAGAATTGTAGAGCCATACCAATTTTTTCTTCCAATTTTTAAGATATTGTCTTATGTTATTCAGGCACCCTGTTGAGAAATCTAATATTACTTTGAATTCCATTCTTTTGTAGGAACCTGTTTTCACTCTCTAGAACCTTTAGGATCTTCACTTTTTCCTTGGAATTCTGAAATTTTATAAGGATATACCCTGGTATAAATTTCTTTTTATTTCTCTTAGCGTGGCATTTCAGCCTGAGGACTTACGCGTTTTTTCTTTCGTTCTTTTTTTCTTTTTTTTTTTTTTTTTCTGCATGCGGGATCCTAGTTCCCCGACCAGGGATCGAACCTGTGCCCCTGTAGTGGAAACGCAGAGTCCTAACCACTGGACCGCCAGGGAATTCTGAAGACTTATGTCTTTTTTTTTTTTTTTCTTGTGGTATGCGGGCCTCCCTCTGCTGCGGCCTCTCCCGTTGCGGAGCACAGGCTCCGAAGCGCAGGCCCAGCGGCCATGGCTCACGGGATGGCCCACGGGCCCAGCAGCTCCGCGGCATGTGGGATCCTCCCAGACCGGGGCGCGAACCCGGTTCCCCTGCATCGGCAGGCGGACGCGCAACCACTGCGCCACCAGGGAAGCCCCATGACTTATGTCTTTTTAACTCTAAATTTTTTCTTATTTTAGTTGTCTCTGTTTTCCCTCCTTCCTGAATTCCTATTTGGCTAATATTGGACTTCCTCAGTTTATTCTCCATTCTCCAACTTTTTTTTTTCTCATATTTTCCACTGCTTCACCTATTTGGTTTACACTGCGGGATTTTTTCCACCTTCTCTTCTAGGCCTCTGTAGAAAATTTTATTTAGATCATAGTTTTGATTTTTAAGAATCCTTCTGGGCTCTGACCCCTTTTCAGAGCAGCATACCTCCTTTATTGTCTCAGATATTCCTAAGTATACTAATTGTATCAAGTTCTTTTCATTGAAAGTGATAGGAAATCTAAACTACATAAGGAAAGAGGTAACTTATTGCTCACAAAACTAAAAAGTTCAGTGGTAGGGCTTTCTTTGGATGTAGTTTAGTTTGATATGGGAGCTTATATGATTCAGCTCAACAGAGCAAAATAGGTTAAGCCAAAGAGGAGGTGTCCTAGGCCTAAAACATAAATATTTTCTGCAGTCATACAATTTAGAAAAGTTGGAAAGTTTTGAACATGAAGGGGCAAAAGGTAGATGAGTATTGGGCATTTTACTGAAACGAAGGGTAGTGAACTAGGGACTGGCCAGTCTGTACCATAACAGTTGTCCATGCAGAAGTCTCGATATTTTACTACTAGAGGTGATGGTGGGGAGCAGAGAAAGATGCTCTTAATGACTAAAAATACCTCTGTGTTGATGCATAAAATCTCATCAATTTTGTTAAAACAGGAAAATGTTGCTGAGTGGATCCGGAAGATTAGAAACTCTTAATCGTTTACATTTTAATGGAATCGTCCTGATCAGTTTTCCTATTTCTAGGAGAGATCAGCCCATACTTATGCATAAAGGAACATGGGTGGTTACAGGGGAGACAGCACAGGGTTTTCCCAGCCTGACCTCAAGGACTTCTGAGAGGATGATATCCTAAGTCGAGGAGGATTTGAAGAAAGGGAAGTGAGAGGAAAATGAAGACAAGTACTCCACGACTTTGATGTCATTTTACCCTTTTCTCCCAGAGACTGAATCTCAGCTCTATTCTCTCTTCTTCCTCCCCCTCCTTACTCTTTTAAAGTAACAAGTAGAGGAAAGAAGGACTCGTGGCAGTAAATAACTAGCTTCAGCTAATTTATAAGTCGATTTCTACCTTCTCTCTGCCTGGTGAACCGATTGTCAACACAGTGTGAATTTTCCTAATGTTTGCTTTACTAAACCCAGAGATTAGCCTTTTGACACAACTGTGTGAGGACCAAGGATGGCGCGAGTAGATTTTACCTGCTGAACAAGCACACACCACTTCTGGCTAAATAACTGTCTTCTTGTTGCTGCTTTAGCCCATTGTTCACTTTGCTCTAACTGAACTGTTACGATGTGGCAGCAGTCTCTTTTGCAATTCTTTAAAAAATTCTCTCTGGGGCTTCGCTGGTGGCGCAGTGGTTGAGAGTCCGCCTGCCGATGCAGGGGACACGGGTTCGTGCCCCGGTCCGGAAAGATCCCACATGCCGTGGAGCGGCTGGGCCCGTGAGCCATGGCCGCTGGGCCTGCACGTCCGGAGCCTGTGCCCCGCAACGGGAGAGGCCACAACAGTGAGAGGCATGCGTACAGCAACAACAACAAAAAAAATCCTCTCTGCTTTGGTAGTTTTGGTCTCTGTAAATGTGAATTTATTCGTCATTTGGAACCTGAGATATGGACCCTTCCATCCTCGTGGCCAGACCTCCCCAGAGGAAGCAGCAGCCAGGATAAGACTTAGAAGGAGTCTGTACAGCAGGGGGCGGCCGCCCTGATGCCAGCAGCTGCGGGACTTCAGGCTTCCGTTCTATCAAACGGTCATGTTGGGGGACATCTCTAAGGTCATTTCCAGCTTTGATATTTTATCATCTGACAGATAATATGTAGGTTTTGATGTTAGCCAAGAGTCAGTACAGACAGTTGTGGTCTATTTGTTGAAGATAAATCTCTTCACCTCCTTACTCATGAGACCAGGTTCTCTGGGCAGCAGAAGAGAGGCATGAGGTCCACGTGTCCTTTGGAGCCCTGCCCGTATCACCTGTGTACCATCTCCTCTGTCTCTCCTCTCTACTAGACGATGAGCCTGCTCTCGCTCTTCCTGGTGTTGAGAATGGCACCTGTATGCAGTGGTGCTTACTAAGTGTCTGAAGTACTGAACCGAATAATTCTACTTGACCTTCAATTCTACCTGTAATTATAACCTTAATGTAATTTGCCGTACGTTTTTACCCCATGACATTTGGAAAACTTGTTGCTCAGTGTATTTTTAGGCAATTTTATCTTAATAATTTAGAAATATTAGCTTTATGTTAAAAAGGAATGACCAGTTTGTTTCTTTTTCTCCAGTTGAGACGTCAAATTTCTTTCCCATTGGGGAAGGGGAAGATGAAGGTTGCTGGATAAAATTCCTGAAGCCCACTAGAAATTTGAATTTCAGATAAACAATCGATACATTTTTAATATTAGCATGTCCCAATTGTTTGGTTTTTAATCTGAAATTTTAATTTAACTGGGTGTCCTTTGTTTTTCTGCTTAATCTAGTAACCCCAGGCTCTTCTCCCGGTCAATCTCATTTTTTATCTCGAAGTCCCCAGAGGTAGATTCTACAGAACCTAAAGGAGACATAGTATTTCTGAGGCCAGGATCTGACTCACAACATAGGATCTATCAGTCAGGGCCCATCTCCTCCCATGCAACCATTTAATTACAACCAGAGGTAAATAAATATGTAACTGAAAGCACATATTACTACCCTGCTTTCCCACCTTGTACTGTATTTATTGTACCCAGAGCACTAATCTGCTAAAAGGTGCTATTCTGGCAGTGAGTGTAGCGATATCAATACAAGTCCTAGATCTTGCTCATGGGATTCTGAAGAACACATCTGAAGGGTCTCATAAAGGTTCTCCTAATACATCCTTTCAAGTTCTTGTCAAGTGGGAAAATTCTATATTTCTCAGGTTTACTGGGGAAAGAATTGGGGGCAGCTGGTGTGTGGGGGGCAGAATTTTTTTCCAGGGTTGTCTTCGGTTCTCCAATACGTGCATTATGACTAACAAGAGTTTCTGTTTTTCCCCTCTATCCCTTTCTGGGTTTATTGCTGACCCTAAAACCTAGACACTGCAAGGAAAGCCTGCAGGTCCAGGAATTGTATGGGAAATGCAGCATGAATCTGTAACAACACTTGACAGTGGGTTAGGCAGCCACATGTTAAGCACAGCTCAGCTCATCACACTAGCCTTCGCCCACTGGGACCGCATTCAGAATCTGCAAAGGGATGAAGATACCGACGATTCTGACACCAATTCCAATATGTGTATTTTCCACACCACCAAGCAATTCTCTGACACCAGCCAGGTGTCCTACGATTCAACCCAATTCTCACACTACCTGGAGATGGCATCAGATCCCACAGATTAAGGGCTCGGTCTCACAAAGACTGCCCCCCACTTGAGATGCCAATGTAAGTTCAGGTTGTAACCTGTGCTTCTGACAGACCAGCTACGCGGACGTTCAAAGGACCCCCTTCTTTGAATGAATTCGGTTAATTTGCTAGAGTGGCTCACGGAACTCAGAAGCATTTTACTTTCTAGATAACCCATTTATTATAAAAGGATATATAGCTCAGGAGCAGTCGTGCATAGGGTAAGGTATGGGGAGAGGGTGCAGAAGTGCACGTGTCTCTCCTAGCATCTCCACGTGTTCACCAACACAGAAGCTCTCTGAACCCTGTCCTGGGTTTTGATGGACGCTTCATTACGTACGCATGACTGATTAAATCGCTGGCCATTGGCAACTGATTCAACCTCCGGCCCATTCTATTGTTGGTTCCCTTGGGCAACCAGCCCCTCCCTATCCTTAGGTGCAACGCCAGAGTCGCCTCCTTAACATAACAGAAGTCACCTTTGTCACTCTCATCATTCAGGAAATCCCAAGAGTTTTAGGAGCTCTGTGCCAGGAAGGAAATGAAGACCAAATATACATTTCTTATTATAAACCACAATATCACAATACTGTTTCCTCTTTTCCTACGCCCCCAGTAGGGGGGCGTAGGAAAAAAGACTGCTCCCAGTCTTTGTGGAAGGGGAACAGCCCTGCAGTTACCCTACTCCTTGTGCACAGATTAGAAATCAGGCTGCAGATGCTTTCGGTGGGTGTTCCTGTTCCTAGGGCATTGTCACACCACCAGGTGAGTTCACGTGTCTTCCCCTGCGGTTCAGTCCCTTTGCTTTGGAGATGGCTGGTATTCACAGGTGTTGGGGCAGGTGCTCAGACAGAGAGCTCAGGCCATAGACCCCCATTGTCTAAGACCACAAGTTAATTCTTGCTATGTGTTTTGGGGTCATTTCCCAATGGCATGTGGGTTTGGAGTTAGGCTTAAATGTCATAGATATTATCTTTTTAGACAGTGGAGGATTTTACCTTTTTTCCCTAAATTTTAATATTAGGTGGTAGAGGTAATGCCAACAGTGTACATTTAAAAAGCTAGATTTTTAAAGGGATCATTGCCTTAACAGAGAATATTTATAATTTTTTTTAATAGTAATTATTGCATAGGTAGTGGCAAAAAGTGTTTTGTTTCTCTAACAAGGTAACGACATTTAAAAGCTAAAAGATCTTAATATTAACCTGGTTCTTAGGAAGAAGTTTAATATGTTGGAAGTAGTAGTCCATATACATTGTGTATGACTTTAAATAACCAATAAGTCTTTTCATACCTGGCATAATCTGGGGGAATTTGCCTGCTCCTGAGCTTTGTCCGCATTACCCAGATAATCCACGAGATGGCAGCAGAGAAATGTTCATTTAAATTTATCATTCAGAAAGACGGTTATAAGCATGCTTCAACATAATGTAGACGAACCTTTGTAATTTGGTCCTTTCTAAACAAAGAGTAGCCAGTGAGAGCTTTAAAGTGATTTCTCAGGTCTTCTATGAGAGATGTAATGAGGGTTTTATTTTCTTTACCCATCAAAAATCGTTTTCCTTGTCTACCATATTTTGCAGTGAGAGTCACATCTAAATGCCAAGCAGTGTATATGCTGGTGTATGTGTTTCTGTCACCGTTAGCACTCCAATAAGTAATCTTACGAATACTGAGAACAATAAACTTTGGAATCTTACTGAGTGTGTTCTTTATGGGGATTTACAGTCTATTCCCACCATCAGGAACAATCAAGAAAGAGAAAGAAAGTGGTTTTCAGGTCAAGGCCTGAGTTTATCTGGGGGAGTATGTGTGGAGGGTAGATTAAGGAAAGGGGGGTGCCTGGGGAAAAGGATATTTCTATAGAGACTTCAGTTTTCAACTAAGTTTATATTATCTTATATTTTTTGGCTTCATTTTCACATATTTGCTCCAGTGGGTAACTGGAGTAAGTGGATGGCTGCAGGTGTTTTTGAGTCAGAAGAAAAGAAGTTGTTTTCCTGTGACCGGCCTCAGCTTTCTAGTTCTAGGGTCATGTATTTCTTATGAAATGATAACGGGCATAGGCCTAGTCTACAAATATAATAGCAAATTAATGATCATTACTCTGTACCATTTCTTTGAATTTCATCACGCCCAAAGCTTAGTGAACTTTCACACACACACACACACACACACACACACACACACACACACACAAACACCCCTGAATGTGTTTTTGTTTAAAGAAATAAATGCTTGCAGCAAGCTTTTAAATCATACAGGGATGTATGACATAGAAAATGCAGTCTCCCATAATCCTCTGAGGTAGTTTGTTAATATCCTCCTAGGTGTTTCTTTAGAAAACATTTAGATTTTAAATGAAATAAGATCATACAACACTGATACTGTTTTGTAACTTAAGTTTTAGATTTACTGTATCATGGAAATCTTTCTGTGTTTAAGTTTTATAAGCTACATATTATTCCATTGTATGTTTGCAACGTAATTTCTTCAACTACCTCTATTGATGGATGTTGTTTTTCATGTTATTTTTTGTTGCTGTAATATCAGTAACAATGCCGCACTGAACAATTTTGTGTGTTTCTCTTTGTGTACTTGAAATCTGAACTTTTGACCAAATAACACTTTCAAAACGGGAAGCCCGCCATTGAAATTAGTAATAAAATCCTACAATTACATTGTAGCCAGAGAGGACAGCGCTTGTACGTTAAACTTCAGAACATGTTGATAAACTCTCCTTTCCTTTTTTAAAGTGTTATGGTGAAGCTTGATCTTGAACGGCGGCAACAAAGGACGGGACACGCTTTCTCAAGTTTTAGGCTGTGTTACACAGCAGTGATTTTTGTAAGCGCCCTCCCTGGGGTGTCTTTACACCTGTGCTGCTCTGAGAGCACCAGCTCCCGGGGTTCCTGGCCCAGCAAGTTCCGGTGCGGGCTTCTGTCTCGACAGCCAGTCAGAATTGAAACAAGCTCTCCCCAGGACCCGCCTACTCGATTTTTCCAAGGTGCCCGCGATCAAGGAGCTGAAGGTTTGACGTCCGGGAGCCCAGAGGCAGGGTATCCTCAAGGAGGCAAACAGGCCCTGGAATACACCCTGTCCCGCGGCCCAGCACAGCCGGGTCTGTCGGCCTTCAGGGCACAGCGGAGGCCCCATCTGTCTGCGCGGGCGCCGTTCTGAGTGGCCGCCTTCTGGCGGCTCCCCTCACCCACCAGCCGGGAAGCGGCCGCAGCATCTTCTCATCTCACCGCTGCACGCGGAGGGGCTAATGCTGGCAGAGAGTTGTTTTATCATAGGGCTTCCCAAGCCAAGGGATTCAGACTCAATTATTCCATACGATGGCTGACAAACATTTTATACAAAGGGCGGAAATTTCAGTCTCAGACAAGGTGCAACATCTCCAATTCAGAACTCTTTTTCAAGCCTGATTATTTATTATTTATTGAATCTTCTCTCTTGTGGGTTATATAAGCTGAGGATCTAGTGCCTTTTTGAAAAATATCTCTGGCACTGGATGCACTGGGGGAAAAGACCCCGACACTTTTCAACGTCCTAAGTTTTGCAAGAAAGCCCATTAGAAACAACTTTTTCTTAGCATGTTAGGCAACCATTTTCTTCCTATTCTTAGACAATAACTTCTCTTCTTGGTCCACTTTTGAACTGTGTCTAGTTTCATTGTCTGGACTCCTGGCTGTCTGTCTGCTGTCTCAGAGATGCCTTTTAGATTCTGAATGCACCGAATGCGTCGCTGTTTGTGATTTTTACAAGCAAAACATGGCTCTGCTGCTTATGATAAAATATACAAACAGGTAAAACTACTGAATGTGCACTTCTGCATGGTAGAGCCTGTTTCATATGTTCCGTATCTCTATGAACTTAAAAAAAATTTATTTATTTGGCTGTGATAGGTCTTAGTTGCGGCATGCGAGGTCTTCTAGTTGCGGCATGTGAACTCTTATGTGCGGCATGTGGGATCTAGTTCCCTGACTAGGGATGGAACCCAGGCCCCCTTCAATGGGAGTGTAGAGCCTTAGCCACTGGACCACCAGGGAAGTCCCACTATGAACTTTTAATAGCAACAAGGGCAAAATATAAGGCTTGCAGTGTGTTAATGCTTTGATTTCCTTCATTCAACAAGTTTGCATTCAGTACCTGTGCCAGGCACTGTTTTGTGGGGAAAAAAAAAAAAGACAAATAGTCTTTTCCTCAGCGTACTGATTTTTTAGTGGGTAGAGAGAGATAGTAAGCAAATAGACTAATCTTAGTACATCAGAGGGTGGTCAGTGCCAAGGAGGTGAACAAAGCAGGGAAAGTAGCTGCACGTGTACGTGGGGCAGTCAGGGAAGTCCCTGCCAATAGGATGAATAAGATGAGATTTGAACACTGACTTGAAGGGGTGGATAAATGGGGAAAGAGTACCCCGAAGAGGAGGCAGAGCCGCCGCCTGGACTCCAAGGCAGCAGCCGGCCATGCGAGCGTGTGGCTGGAGTGCCCTAAGCAAGGGGAAGGGTGGGATGTGATGTGGACAGAGGGGAGAGGCCGCACAGCATGAGGCCTCGGAGAGAGTTGGGGAGCCATTTATTTATTATAAATTTATTTATTTATTTTTGGCTGCGTTGGGTCTTCGTTGCTGCACGCGGGCTTCTCATTGCGGTGGCTTCTCTTGCTGCAGAGCACAGGCTCTAGGCGCACGGGCTTCAGTAGTTGTGGCTCGTGGGCTCAGTAGTTGTGGCTCGTGGGCTCTAGAGTGCAGGCTCAGTAGTTGTGGCGCACGGGCTTAGTTGCTCCGCGGCATGTGGGATCTTCCCAGACCGGGGCACGAACCCGTGTCCCCTGCATTGGCAGGTGGATTCTCAACCACTGCGCCACCAGGGAAGCCCGGGGAGCCATTCAGGTTGTAAGCAGAAGATGAAAGTGATTTGATTCAATTTTTATTTTTTTTTTTTATTTTTTTATTTTTGTGGTACGCGGGCCTCTCACTGTTGTGGCCTCTCCCGTTGCGGAGCACAG
>NC_041228.1:69722306-69727709 GCF_002837175.3 Physeter macrocephalus
CTCAGCGGCCATGGCTCACGGGCCCAGCCGCTCCGCGGCATGTGGGATCTTCCTGGACCGGGGCACGAACCCGTGTCCCCTGCATCGGCAGGCGGACTCTCAACCACTGCGCCACCAGGGAAGCCCATTGATTCGATTTTTAAAAGGATCGATGGAGCTGCTGTGTTGAGACAGAGTGTAGTCGGTGGGCAGGGAGACCTGTACAAGTGGTCGCTGTCACCTTAGGAAGAGGTGATGGTGCCCACCCCAGGCAGTGGCAGTGGACGGGCAGATGTGGAATATATTTTGAGTGTCACGTCAACTGGATTTCCCGATAGTATGGGATTTACCTAATAAGGCTGTCAGGGAGGAGAGAATTTCGCAAATGACTTGAATAGAGGAACACAAGGAGAAGAAATTTAAGTTCAGACTGGGGTGAGATCATTAAGAAGATAAACCTAACAATAGGGGGAGGATTTGGAACATGAAGGGAAGCTAAGAATTCAGGTAATTCACAAGCATCTTCATGAAGTAAACCGTGAAAACCTTTAACATGATCCAAAGCCTGGGAGATTCCATTATGGTTTAAAGAGTGAAACTGCCCCACTTGAAGCAGAACACACACCAAAAAATCCCTTTGCCAGCAGTAATATGGCTGGTATAAAGGCAAAAAGTGTTGGGAAAATATGATAAACTCAACAAACCTGTAGTGAGCCAGGGATAGAAGGGAAGGAAGAGTTAGTAAAAATTTGGTACAGAAAACATTGGCAGAATTTGGCAACCAATTTAGTGTTCAGAGTATGGGTTAGAAAACAATACTACTCCAAAGTTTCTCATTTGTGATTTTGAAGAGATGTTAGCAATCTTTCCAATACTTGGAAACTAGAACCTGGGAAGGGCCATGCAGGAAGAGGAAATGATGTGTCTCTTGAAAAGCATCTAATCTAACAGATCTTGTAGGGAAGCACTAGGCAGAGTTCATAAACTCAGAGGATGAAAATACAGGGTTAAAGTCAACTGGGGGGTTTACCAAGGTGAGGTGAAGAAATAGGTAAAGAGCAAATGGTTTTCTCTTACTGTAATTAGAAAAGTAAAAGGTGATTGCAGGGCCCTTAGAAGAGGAGGGAGAGAAGGACTCCAGAGTTCTCCTGTTCAAACAGGGCTCTGAGAAGACAGTGGTGTCTGGTGATATTACAAGTTGTATAGAACTTTTAGGTGGGGTCTCTGGACCGTGGGAGATAAAAACCCAATTGGCAAGGATGCTAGAATGCTGTCTTATCCTCCAAGCAGGATACTAGCATAATAACACTCCTGGAAACAAGTTTAGGGCAGAACAGAAGAAGGGAAATGTGCAAGCATAAATCAAGATTAGGGGAAGGGACATCCAGGAAGCTCATATCTGTTTCTTTTTATTACTATAAATAACCAGTTGATGGATAAAGCCCACCAAGCATTTGCTGTAACAGGGCATACAACTGACATCACTGTCACATGCAAAAGAACACCTTGCCTTCATAGAGAAAGGAACACTTTTCCTTCAGTAACTGCTTGCATAAATTCATTTATTCACTCATTCAGCAAAACTTACTTAAGGTCTGCTGTGTGTCGGTCATTAAACTGGATTCTGGGAATACAAAATTGGGCAAGGTCTGAACCTCATCCATGAGATACTCCCGGTTTAATTGGGGAGAGAGACATCAAACAAGTAATTGCAATACAGTACCGTACATTCAATAATCAAAGTGAGAAATCGCTTGGGCTTTATAGTCAGACAGACAACATTTAAATCCCCTGCTTCACCACTTCCTTCCTTGTGTACCCTTGGGAAATTGATCTCTGATTCTCAAGCTCCTTATCTAGAAAATGGATACAATGACTTCTGCCTTGCATTTCAGGTACAGGGAACAAGATGTGTCAAGGCACATGGCCATGACACACCATGAACCTTCAGAAGTTTGGAAAATCAGATAAGGGCTTTTCTGAAAGGAAGTTTTTACGATATGGGAAACAGGTGAGGTAGAGATAGGAAAGAGAACTTTGACCTTTTAAATTTGTGTAATATCTTTGTTGAAAACACTGATATCTGCTAATTACATTACTGGCTATCATTCCTGGCCCTGGCTTTATAAGACCCTTTCATGCGATCTTTATTTCCGCCAGATGATTACTGTTCCCCTACATCCTCTGCCCTTTCCAGCTCTGAGCTCTCCTTGGGGTGTTCCCACCTCAGTATCTTCTTGCAAATGCTACCAGATCCAGGAGACCTTTTGTCATCTCCAGAAGTTTGGGCCTCTCATGTCTTTGGCCTTCCTAAGCACCCTTTCTGCTCAGTGGACTTTCTCCATCACTATTTGCACACTTAACCCTGGATGAAAAGTTCCTTAGGGTCAGGAATTATCTTATGCATATTTGTATCCCCTCAAGACTTAGCTCCATGTCTTACACATAGTAGATGACATTAAGTATTTGTGAAACTGAATTTGGCGAGGCAAGCCATTTCTTGTCTGGCAGCCACAGAACAAGAGCTAATCCATAGCTGTAAAGGGTTCTGGATCATTGAATGAAAGCTGCTCCTTCGGCAGATCATAATTGTGCAAAGCTGTTAAGTGTATACTTTTGAAGAGCAGGTTTTGCTATGTTGCTGAGTTCATGTTACCATGACAACCTTAACTTTTGGCACTTTCTGAATTTAGTGTCCTACTTAATTTCCTGCGTTGGGCTCTGAGAGACCATATTGTTCTGCCCCCTTTGCTTATATGAATTTTTAAAAAAAATTTATTTATTTGTTTGTTTTTATTTTTGGCTGTGTTGGGTCTTCCTTGCTGCACGCGGGCTTTCTCTAGTTGCGGCGAGCGGGGGCTACTCTTCGTTGCGGTGCGCGGGCTTCTCATTGCGGTGGCTTCTCTTGTTGCAGAGCACGGGCTCTAGGCACGTGGGCTTCAGTAGTTGTGGCACGTGGGCTCAGCAGTTGTGGCTCGTGGGCTCTAGAGTGCAAGCTCAGTAGTTGTGGCACAAGAGCTTAGCCGCTCCGTGGCATGTGGGATCTTCCTGGACCAGCGCTCGAACCCGTGTCCCTTGCATTGGCAGGTGGATTCTTAACCACTGCGCCACCAAGGAAGCCCCATGAATTTTTGAATGGAAAATCATTTATGAATTTATTTTGTTTGCCCTATTAGATCATAAATTCCTTCAGATTGGGGACTTAGTCTTATTATCCTTATGATCCCTGATAGCACCAACCTATTCCCTGTACATTTTAGACAGTGAATATATCAATACACATTTTAGATGAATCGAGAAATTATTGATGTGGTAGGTAGGCTAAATATGGTTGCCCCAGAGATGTCAAGTCCTAATTCTCGGAACTTGTAAGTATATTATCTTATGTAGTAAAAGGTAGATGTGATTGCAGATGTGATTAAATTAAGACTTCTGTGCTGGGGAGATGATGCTGGATTATCCAGGTGGGCCAATGTAATCTCGAGGGTCTGAGTCAGTAGCAGGAGGCATGATGATGGAAGGGAGATGTTGGAATGGCCCGGAGAAGGGGCCACAGCCATGGAATGGAGGAGTTTCTAGAAGCTGAAAATGTCGAGGAAATAAATCTCTCCCTGAAGCCTGTAGGAGGAATAGAGCTCTGTCTACCTCTTGATTTTAGACTCTGGACCTCTGGGACTGATAGAGAATAAATTTCGGTCCTAATTTGACAGCGCATCTTGCTGGTAATCATACTGTGTGAGGCATTTCCCAACGTGCATTCCTTTTTTATTTTATTTATTTATTTTTTAAATTTTACTCTATTTTAATTTTGGCCGCGCCATGTGGCTTGTGGGGTCTTAGCTCCCCGACCAGGGATCAAACCCGGGCCCTCGGCAGTGAGAGCGTGGAGCCCTAACCACTGGACCACCAGGGAAGTCCCCCAACGTGTATTCTTTTTTTGTTGTTTTTTTTTTTCAATAAGGGAATTAAGGAAGTTTTTAAAAAAATATTTATTTATTTATTTTGGCTACACCTGGTCTTGGTTGTGGCATGCGGGATCTTTTAGTTGTGGCATGCGGGATCTTTTAGTTGTGGCATGTGAACTTCTTAGTTGCGGCATGCATGTGGGATCTAGTTCCTGGAACAGGGATTGAACCCGGGCCCCCTGCATTGGGAGCTTGGAGTCTTACCCACTGGACCACCAGGGAAGTCCCACCAACGTGTATTCTTAAGACACATGTGCCCTAGGGCGGAACATCAACATCAGGTTAATGGACTTTGGAAAACAATCTACAGTATATTACCTTTTTAGAGGTTCATGATTAAAAGCTTTAAAGTATTTCTAGATTAAAAGAATCTGTTTAACCCTGCTTAACTCATATTTTCCAAACTTCTTTGACCATTGAACTGCCTCGTTCTGTAACACTAATTCTTTGTACTGTGCAATGAATGTGCTCCAGGGCACACTGGAGAAAACACTGATCTAGAAACATTCAGGTAGCGATGGTATTTGCCTTATTTAAAAGGCACCAGTCGAGGAGTAGGGAATTTCTTAAATTATTGTAAACGCACGTATGATGCATCAATTCACAGTAAAAACAAAGGTCACACTATTTCCTAGTCCAGAGAGTTCATTGAAAGTGCAAGTTTTAAGAGTCACAGAATCATACAATTTCTATCCAGATGGTCATCTCCGTATTGATCGTGGTGTGGGGATTGATATTCTCTGAGCACTCACGCCTCCCACATACTCTCACGCTTTGTCTTCCATTTTAGAGCTGCTCCACTTATCATCACTGCCATTTTAAGGACAAAAAAGCTGAGAGAAAGAAGCTAAATAGCTTGGCTGAAATCAAACACCAGTGCCACACGGATTGTTCTCGTAGTACTGAGTTTTACAGGCAGTGTCTCATTTAATCCTCCCACAAGACCTACAGGGCAGGGATTAATGTGAGTGGACTTGTCCAAAGCCCCTCAGCTCATATGTGACAAATCCGACTGTCCCCATGTCCTCCCCACTGCAAGGTGTGATCTTTCTGACTCCCAGGCACCCCACTTTCGTCTTCTCAGGATGTAGCTAAAGACGTGGATGCTGACATAGTACAACGGGTTAG
Source organism: Physeter macrocephalus (assembly GCF_002837175.3). NCBI lineage: Eukaryota > Metazoa > Chordata > Mammalia > Artiodactyla > Physeteridae > Physeter > Physeter macrocephalus. The sequence goes on from NC_041228.1 coordinate 69,727,379, forward strand.
TACAGACACAAAGTGTATGATTGAGGAAAAGAAGTTTAAGTCCTAATAGGACTGAATGCCACCAGTAAGGAGAAAAACGAAGAATTTTGATAGACATCTTAGAAGCTGAGTCTTAGGAATGATGAGCAAAGTATTATCACACTTATAAAAATACATTAGGTCGGGAGACTGAGTTAGCTGTATTTTAATTAAAATCTTTCTCTGTGTCGAAAATATTGGTAGATAATCCAGTACCTTTTTGGAAGGGTCCTCTTTCTTTCTTTCTTTTTTTTTTTTTTTTTTTTTTTTTTTGCGGTACGGGGGCCTCTCACTGGTGGGGCCTCTCCCCCTG
>NC_041228.1:69727763-69749410 GCF_002837175.3 Physeter macrocephalus
GGGCCTCTCACTGTTGTGGCCTCTCCCACTGCGGAGCACAGGATCCGGACGCGCAGGCGCAGCGGCCATGGCTCACGGGCCCAGCCGCTCCGCGGCATGTGGGATCTTCCGGGACCGGGGCGCGAACCCGTGTCCCCTGCATCGGCAGGCGGACTCCCAACCACTGCGCCACCAGGGAAGCCCTGGAAGGGTCCTCTTTCTGAGTCATATTTTCTCAAATGTAGTTGTTAGAATCAATGTTTAAGCAACTTGTTGTAAAACAACACAAGATTGAATCCAGTGCTTTGGGACCACATGCACAGCTGTTGGAAGCACAGTGTCAGACACCCTGGCCATGTGGGAACTTCCATGCAACAGCAGCATGGATTCTGAGCAATCGAAGCAGCCAGCAAATGAAGCAAGTCAACAGGAAGGCTAGGCTGCAAAGTTAAAAAAGGCTTGTCCTCAGACCCACAAATCCTAGAATATTCTTTCAAAGAACCAATGAATTTGTCATGTAACATTTTTCTTTTTTCAGCCATGCACAAGTGAAGCCATCACAAAAATCAGCAGGATTATGTTCAATTAGGAAAAGTAGTATTTAAGTTGGGACCACTGGAACTTGAGATACGTGTCTTCTTTCTGCTTCTGATATTATTTGTATGTGTTCTGGTCCAAAGACCTATCAACTTCCCAACTTCTCGGAATTATTTTTTGTTATAACTTTTCTGATCAGTCATTTGCAGAAAACAAGCATGACATTTCGAGGTATGCGACTTAATGGTCCCTTCACCTCTAGCTCAGGCTTACAATTTAGCATGCTTGTTCTTCTGTTAGCATTACTGCCAAAGAGAGGAAAAGAACAGGGTGCGTACTTTTTGTTCTTGTCATAGAAGGACTAAAAGTTTGAGATGCTTCCTTTCCTGATAAGAAATGGTTTTCATACGCCTTGTGATTGAGCCACTTAGGGTTTCTGCTCACATTTGTCTTATAATATGAGAGAAAGAGCACTTTTGAAAAATGGAATCCTAGGTACTTCCTTAGTGCAGGACCAAGAGAATCCAACGCGCATCCTCGTCATTGCTTTCTGAGTGACAGAGTAAAAATGGGTGACCTCATGCATCAGGCACTCAGGTGAGCAGGCGATTAGAGACAGTAAGCGTGACTCCTCACACTGCTGTGGGCTTTGTGGGGAAAACAAGGCAGCTTTTCTCCTCTCTCTCTCTGTCAGATTTTCTATTTGCAAAATGAGGTCACGACACTAATCCAGCTCAGAGAGCAGTTATGAGAGAAATGAATAAATGCAACACTATTGCTGGATCTTTATAGGAAATGCCTGCATCCTGAGTTTTTAGGGAGATTTATTATTATTGTTAGAAACAAATGTACATTAACATACAGGTAGGTGCCTTTCAGTAAAAGTTGGTAGGGAAAAACTTTGTGTTTCAATAAATGGTGCTGAAACAACTGGGCATCCACACACAGACAAATGAATCTAGACCTTACACCCTTCATGGAAATGAATTCAAAATGGATCATGGGCTCAAATGTGAAATGCAAAACTATGAAACTCCTAGAAGATAACATGGAGAAAAATCTAGATGACCTTAGGTTTGGCATGAATTTTTAGATATAGCACCAAGAGCATGATTTATGAAGAACTGATAAGCTCGACTTCATCAGAATTGAAAAATTTTGCTCTGTAAAAGTCACTGTCAAGAGAATGAGAAGACAAGCCCCAGACTGCAGGGGCCGGGGGGAAGGAGGAAATATTTGCAAAAAAACATATCTGGTGAAGGACTGGTATCCAAAATATACCAAGAACTCTTCAAACTCAACAAGACAACCAACAACCCAGTTAAAAATTTGGCCAAAGACCTTAAAGACACCTCACCGAAGAAGATATACAGATGGCAAGTAAGCATATGAAAAGATGCTCCCCACCAGATGTCGTCAGAGAAATGCAAATTAATACAACAATGACATACCACTACACACCTATTAAAGTGGCCACACCCAGAACGCAGACACCACCAAATGCTGCTGAGGATGTGGAGTAACAGGAACTCTCACTCACTGCTGGTGGGAATGCAAAATGGTACAGACACTTTGGAAGACAGTTTGGTGGTTTCTTACAAAACTAAACATACTCTTAGGTGATCATATGATAAGATCACATGATCTTATCACATGAAGCCTGTACTGTTGTTCATTCCCAAGCATTGCTGTCCATGCTCTGGAAGCACTGGGTTTTAGAAGTTATGAAGACTATGTCCATTCCTATGTGATTTTCATGTATCTTCTGTGTTGATAAGTGGTCTTATGCAAAACTCTGTAAGGTGATTACGTAGTATCAAGATATGTAGGTCTGAACTATGTGACTGTTTGCCACTTGCCTTTAATATGCGAATAACTTTTTCTTCAGTAGCTTTCCTCCATTCCGCTCCACCTCCTTACCTTCTTTCTTCACTGTTCCTGCCAAAATAATTTTCTCTGTTTACTGTTTTGATTTGACAGATGTATTTGTTAGCTATTGTTGTGTAACAAATAACCACAAATTTAGAGGTTTAAAACAGCACCCATTGATTAGCCCACAATTCTGTAGGTCAGAAGTCCAGCACAGTGTGACTGGGTTCTCTGTTCAGGATGAACTCGAGACCAAAAGCAAGGTGTCAGCCAGACTGAGTTCCTGCATGGAGATTCTGGGAAAAAAAAAATCAACTTCTAAACTCATGTTTGTTGTTAGCAAATTTCAGTTGTTTGCAGTTTTGGGACTAAGATTTATGTTTCTTTGCTGGTTGTCAGCTGGGACTTGCTATCAGCAACTAGTTTCCACCTGCGTTCTTGCCTTCTGGCTCCTCCATCTTCAGGTCAGCAATAGTGAGTTGAATCCTTCTTGTGCTTCAAATCTCTGATTTACTCTTCTGCTCCCAGCTGGAGAAAAATCCCAGCTTTTAAAGGTTTCAGGCCATTAGGCTGTGTACATCTTGATAATCTTCCTTTCTTTTTTTTTTTTTTTTTTTTTTTGTGGTATGGCGGCCTCTCTGCGTTGTGGCCTCTCCCGTTGCGGAGCACAGGCTCCGGACGCGCAGGCTCAGCGGCCATGGCTCACGGGCCCAGCCGCTCCGCGGCATGCGGGATCCTCCCAAACCGGGGCGCGAACCCGGTTCCCCTGCATCGGCAGGCGGACGCGCAACCGCTGCGCCACCAGGGAAGCCCGCTAATCTTCCTTTCTTAAAGTGACGTGTCAAATGACGTAATCTAACCATGGGAGAAAAAGCCATCAGATTCACAATTCTGAGGATTATGGGGGGTGTGTATGGGGGTGAGGGAAAGAGGCAGGACATCTTGGAGTCCATCTTAGAGTTCTGCCTGCACTGTACCCCTCCCCTCCCTAAAGCCCTATAATGAATCAAATCTGTGAGCTTTAAAAGCCTTCTCCAGGGTACTGTGGACAACGCAAATTCCTTTTGTCCCTGTCTGCCTCTGTCACATGTCATTATTCTCCTATTGTCAATCCTCCCTCAAGGCAGCATCTCATGGCACAATTCCCAAATGGTCCCAAATGTTCCCAAATGCTCGCTGAGCTCCATCACACCAGCCCTCAGAAGCTCCAGCTGCTCAAAGCTGGATCCTTGGGGATCCTTGGCTTGTAAACAGTCCATGTTGTCAGATATGGTGGGGGAGAGTGAGGGACACCCTGCTGATTTTCTCTGAGGACAGCCTATGAATATTAAGATATGTTACAATTATTACGGACAAAACAAACAACAACAAAACTGAAGACAGCACAATTCCCAAGCTTACAGAGCCTATAGCCACTTGACTGAATTACTTAAAATCTTAAGAGCTGACAGTCCTCAAATTGCTATCAAGAGACCAGAAATTAAGTTTTTGCAGTCTGCCATCTGGGCCTTGAATAAAAGAGAAAATTTTGTGTAGTTCTCAGTTCCAGTTCTGTTTGGAGGCAAAAAAATTTAAATAAAAGAGGTCTTTGGCAGCAGAACCTGAGAAATGATATGGTATCTTGTTTTAACTTGTTCATTTTTCACAGCACCTGGGTGGCCTGGCGATAAGTACTGTATAAAATTATAGGCCAAAAATGCTTTATTTAGTCTTTGACCTGGAACTTCTTGATTTAGATTTTTAATAGATATAATTCAGTTTTTTTCTGGATCTGTCAGTTAATATACTTTTTAAATTGTTGCAAATAACTGAAAACCTGCCTCAAACTACCTTAAAATTAAAAGAGGTTGATTTTTTTATGTCACTGAACAATGGAAAATTAAGCCAGGCTTTGGGGCTTCATTTAGAGCTCAATCATGATATTAAGGTCAGTTTCTTCCTTCTCTCCATTTTGCCTTCTAGAATGTCAACCTTATCCCAAGCCTGATTCCCCCTGGTGGTTGCAAAGTGACTCGCAATAACTCACAGTGCAGTATGCTGTTATCGTTTATATCTAATGGGAGAAAGAACACGTCTGAATCAATATCCGGAATTTCATGTTTACTGGACTTCCTTAAGGTCCAGGGCCACCCCTAAACAGTGACGTAGCCAGGGAAACAGATGTGTTGGTGAGCTGAAGACATCGTAGGAGGAGTAAAGTACTGTAAAACAAATCCAGGTGTTATATACCAGATACCATTTTCTGTATTTTAAGGGAATCTGTAAAAACCATCTTCCTATACAGTAATCCCCCCTTATCTGTGTTTTCACTTTACGTGGTTTCAGTTACCTCAAGCCAACCAAGGTGTTTTAAATGTATAAAATGGAAAATTCCAGAAATAAACAATTCATAAATTTAAAATTTCTCACCCTCCTGAGTAGCGTGATGAAATCTTGCATGGTCCACTCGGTCCCCACCACCCAGATCCTCAACCATCGGCGTCGTCCTGGCTTAATGACTCAGGACCACCCCAAGCAGATGATCCTTCTCCTGATGTATCATCAGAAGGTCAACAGCAGTGAAACTGTGGGTTAAATCCATCAAGGTCGTCTCAAGACTTGCATGTCTTGCAAGCGGCATGTAGCCTAAACAACAAAATGTTTGCCTGAGTTTTTTTTTCCAGGAACTTGGAGTTTGAGCTGAGCTGAGTCAGCTGTGTCTAGTTGGAGCTGACCTGGTTAAGATTGGACGGGAACCACGGACCCTTCAACTGGGCATGCGCGAGAGGCGCTCTGTGACCTTTTGACGTCAGAGGAACCACGCACCCTTCAACTGGGCATGCGCGAGAGTCGCTCTGTGACCTTTTGACGTCAGAGGACCAGGAGCTCCACCCCCGGGACGTGCAGAACGTCTGCGAAGAACGACCGTCGATGTACGATTTTCTAGTCGTCCTTCCCCAGGCTCCCCACGCCTCACGTCGCTTTGCTGCTTTCTTCTTTAGTCCATAAATGCTCCAGACACTTTGGGGAAGTGGGCTTGAGATTTGTTCTTCTGTCTTCTCGCTTGGCGGCCTTGCAAAGAAACCGTCTCTTTGCGGCAAACCTCTGCGTCCGCGTTTTGGCTCGCTGTGTGGAAGGTGACACAGAGTAACAGCAGCCTCCCGCTAGGTCACAATGCCTACGTCACTCACCTCGCTTCATCTCATCACACAGGCACTATATCATCTCACGTCATCATAAGAAGCAGGGTGAGTACAATCTAAGACCTGAGAGACACCACATTCGTGTAACTTTTATGACAGTGTAGTGTTATAATTGTTCTATTTTATTATTAGTTACTGTTGTTCGTCTCCTGCTGTGCCTAATTTATAAGTTAAACTTTTCATAGGTATGTATGTATAGGAAAAACCCAGTGTTTATCGGGTTTGGTACTATCCATGGTTTCAGGCATCCACTGGGGGTCTTGAAATGTATTCTCCACGGGTGAGGTGGGATTCCTGTATTTCTAAGGATTTTGGCATATAGTCACTTCAGCTATATTTGGTTGAACCACTTATTGGCATTTATATACTTTTTATGATTTTCCTCTAGTTTATATCTGGTCTGAAACTTTAAGGAGCTTTACGTCTACCTGTACCTTTTATTGTTTTTTCCGGGAGTTGAGAGATACCAAAATATTACTGAAATAATTTCATGTTCCCTTGATTAGTAACCTGTAGATGCTGCCCAAAGAGCGTTCCAGTAGCATTCTCCTAAGAGGCTGAAAATCCTTTGGTCACGAGAAGCAAAGACATAGCGGGTGGAGTTGGAGGGGCTTGAAGTTGCTGGCAGGCGACGGAGAAGCCTCAAGGTGGAGCTGTTTTTGTCTAAAGGGTTGTTTTTTTTGCAAACTAATACAAGTAACAGTATCCTCAAAACATCTCATTAATTCTAATAGCAGACTATAACTTTTAATAAGCAGGAGAAACTGTATGGGAATGTGTTTTGAATAAGCTAGTTCCCCAATTGGCAATATTATGCCTTTATTAATCCAGAAACAGAAGAAGAGATCCATTCCTGCTCTCAGGTTTCTCATAACTTGGAGACTTAAATACCATCATGGCTTAGAGTGGATAACTTAATAAAAAACGTCAATATCTGAAATTGAGTTGGAGCATTGTATGTGAAAGGACCTTTCATGACAGTAGGTTTTTCTCTGTCTTTCTGATTAGTGTACATCCTGAAGCCTTTAAACTATTTGGTGACACCTGACAGTGAGCAAGACCTTTCCTTCCTCTAAAACATATTTATCAATTCAAATGTTAAAAAAAAAAAAAGGCAAACTAGTCTCACCTGTGCTCTTTACAAAGCTGCAGTCATCAGGGAATTTTCTCCCTAAATACCTGCTCTTTGTTGTGGCTACAGTTTCCCCCTAAATGACAGCATCTTCTTCCTTCCTCTTTTGTGGCTCTGACCTCTGCATCATGCTACGTCTTGCAGTGCAGCTCAGTGGCTTCTGCAGACAAATAATGGCCAAGAGGGGCCATGGCCTAACCCCCAGGGCTGAGAAAACCACAGTATCAAGGGTATGTATTCAACGTGGGAAGATGGTTTCTCAACATCTTGCCTTCAACTCCTAGGACTTCCTCTTCCATACTTATTGGAGGTCTTATAAAAGACTCTATCTCATCTATTTCTTCCAGTGGGATATTTTACCTGGGTTATTATCACAACTATTTTGCTACGTGCGATGAAATTAGCAGTGATTCCATTTGTTGAAATCATATGTAGACGGCAGTGCTCTCTGCCTTATTACCAAACGAGTACAGTGAGCCCTTCAATAATTCTTTAAACTCTCAAATGCCTTGGAAATAATATGCTGGAATATTACTGAGCTGTGACTGAAGCACCATTTGTGCTAAATATGACAGTGCACAAATGATATTCCTCTATAAAAGTTCAAACTACATTAATCTTTTAGGGAGGTTCATTGACTAGGAAGATGACTTAGATATAAAATAAAGATACCGAGGGCTCACTGAGGAGAGCTTTCCTGGTCAGGATTTCTAGGAACAAGTGTAAGGTAAGGTCCACAGTTAACCCTTTATGATTAGGACGTGAGCAAGAGTTTGGAATTCTGAAGGGGAGAGATTGAAATGATAAAGCACTTATTTCAGTATGAGGAAAAACAGGCTTCTGGGTGTGAGAAATAGAAATTAAACGACAGGTATTAAACAGCTGAGATAAATAGACAGTACTGTTGTTGTAGGGAATCTGGACAAAAATGTGGAGAATTCCCAAGTTCCAGGGATTGAACCCGTGCCCCCTGCAGTGGACGCGTGGAGTCCTAACCACTGGACCACCAGGGAATTCTCTCCAAGTTGATGTCTATAGTCCCAGCCCTTAACCATATAAGGATACATTTGGAGGAATGGCAGCCTCTTCCTATGCAGTCTCTCCAATGCCATTTTGTAAGTCCTTATCTTAGCGCTGCACAAAAAGAAATGATTGCATGGCTATCTTTTTATGGGTTTCTCAATGTGACTGAGTCAGTGGGGGAGTAGTATATATCAAGAGGTGAGAATGGGTAAGAGACTTAATTAGCATTAACAAAGGTAGTTTCAATGTAAATACGTCATAGTATTAAGGTTTTAGTACTAGTTTTTATAAAATGTATGGCACATATAAAAAACATTGCTGTTTTAAAAAATTATAGAAGTCATATATACTTAATATCATCTTATAAATTGCTTTTCACTCAACAATGTAATGCATTTCTCCATGCCAGTAAGTAAGTAGGGTAAACCTTCTTCCCCCAAATGAAAGAGCTGATTATTAATATTTTTATTATAAGAATTATTACAGTGGACCTTTGAATATTACAGGTTTGAACTGTGTAGGTCCACTTAATATGTAGATTTTTATCAGTAGTAAATACTATAATACTACGTGATTGAGGTCGGTTGAATCCACTGATTTGGAGGAACCACATATACAGAGGGCAGGCTGTAAGTGATACGTGGGTTTTCGACTGTGCAGAGGGTGGGCACCCCTAAGCCCCATTGTTCAAGGGTCAACTGTGTAATATTATTATAAAAACACATTTTAAAAAAAAATACAAAAAAAATCCTCTGAAATCCTATCACCCCGAGACAACCCCAATGAACATTTCAAAAAAACATTCTTTGATATAGGCTTATCAGGGTGATAAGTGGGTCCCCCCTCAAGCCCTGAGTCCCTTCTGAGGAATTCCTGAAACTCATAGGAACACAGTTTGAACACCAGTGGATTGGAAGGTAAGACCTACTTCAGCAATCCCTATGAGGAATGATGAGAGTGTAAAATAAATAAGGAAAGAAATCAGAAGGATATTAATGGGGTAAAATCAACATAATATATTGATAGAATGGCGGGGGGGTGGGGAAGAGAAGTCTCTGGTGCTTTCTCCTCCTCCACGGCCAACTCGAGTGTTGTGGGAAAAGAATCCAACCTCGCTTCTACTTCTCTACCCCTCACTCGCTTGCATGAGCCAGCCAGGCCCTCCTCACCCCCTGGCTTTGGGCTTGTGCTCTGGCCGTTTACTCTGCCTGGACCGCTTTCCCCACCGCCCCCCGGTATCTGCTTTGACAACTCCTCGGCATTTGCCAAGTCTCTGCTCCGATTTTACCGTCCTCTCCACGAGGACTCCCTGCCAGATTGTCTAACACTGTAACATACCTTCCCACGCTCCCATCCTCCTTACCTCGCTCTACCTTCGTTTTGTTTTTTCATCGCACTTATCACCTGTTACCATACTATATGATTGACTTATTGTGCTTCCTGTTTGTATAGTTTCCCCTGTAGAATGTCAACTCCTTAAGCACCGGGAGTCCTAAGTACCTAGAATAGTGCCTGCTGCATAAATAGCTGCTCAATTAATGTATGTTGAATGAATTAATTAAAGGGCATTGGAGAGTTCAGAGACACTTGCGCCGAAGGGTGAGATAATGAGAGTGGGTATAGGTCAGAAGAGAGGAGGGAAAGACCTGAGAGTTATTGCAGGGGTAGAATCGTTAAGACTTAGAGGAGAAAATGAACCAGAGATGTCTCTAGGAGCCCGTATGAAAAAGATTCCCTGGCTTTTCACTAGTGATTCCCTGCCTTTTCAATAATTTCCTGTCAATTATTTTTTAGTCTTTTCCCAGTAACTTATAGACATAGCTTACCAACAAAGAGAGCTGCATAGAACTGGGTCTAAAGAGTCTATTATTTTTAGGTTAAATATATATTGAATACTTGGAGCCAGAACCAATTGATCTATTGATTTGAGAGCTGAGACAGAAAGTCCATTTATCTGCCAAGTTCTGATTTTCCAAGTCAGAAGAAATCCCTGCACTATTGATTAGCTGCTTCTGGGTGCCATCAATATATTTCACAACTGGATGTTTATAAATAAGGATTAAGGTAGAGATGGTGACTTTTAGATACCAATTAGTGCAATGATAACAGAGATCAATATTGTCAATAAAGATTTTCTATTACACGAGCTTATGGGGCAGGATGTTGACTTTGCCATTCAGCCTCGCACATAACAAGGAAGTCATTTAATTTTTTCCCTCAAACATTTCTGTTTGCCTTTGAGTCTTGCCTGTGGCACTAACATGGTAAAGAACATCCCTGCCTAGACTCTTCACTGTCAATGATATGTAGTGTGAAAGTGCTAATAAGCTACTTGATGATGGGTAAATATTTTGTAATTTTTTTTCTGACTTGCGTATCAAAGAATCTCCTCAGCTTCAGTCTGCAAGCTTCACTCCCTCTCCGCCCACTGAAACCCCTACTACTTGCACTTGGATGCTCAAAAAGCCAATAAATCAAGCCCAAAATGTTCATATCCATCCTAGTGGTGAGTTCCATACATCTGGATATTGTGGCGCAGCTCTAATACTTGACAGTTGACATAACTTTTATTAATTTTTCAGTCAACAATATCTTAAGATTTTCCTTAAGAGCCTTGTTTTCTCTTTAAAATTCCATCCCCTGCTCCCACCCACCCCCCAGTTTCCATATCACAGTAAAGGCATCATACACCTCTGATTACTTCCTTAAGCCAGAAACATAGCAGTAGTTATCTACAATTCCACCAGCATCCTCACCTACCATATCAGTCCAATCAGGAACTGTATTTTCAGATGTCTTAACTCTTACCTCTTCACATCTCCAGTGTGACCACCTTCATCTTCTAAATGCCTTTGTAGCTACAAAACAAAGATCTCAATAATAGATATTTGCTATTAATGAATTGGCCTCATTTCCCAAGGAGTAAATCTCTTGGAGTGATAAGAGTGTTGTTACTTTTGAAAGTACCCTTCAAAACACAGCCCATTGCCAGTTCTGTTAGTATTCCTGAATGTTCGTGAGATCTGGAAGGTCACAGGACACATCCCCTTGGGATGTCAAGGCTCTACCATGATGGGTTTGGTCACTAGAGCTCACCATGCCAGTTTGCTAATGGAGACATTTTGGCTTAAAGAGAAATTGATATTTGGACCTTGGACATATTTTGTATTCATGGTTTTGGGACTTCCTGATCACACAGCCATTTTGAGGAAAACTCCTGTTAAAGCTGGTAATAGTCGTCCAAATACATGGAAACACGTCTCTGTCTCTCGCAACATCTCTCTCTCAATCACAGTGTCTTGCCTTTAAAGACCACTATTATGGGATTAAAAGAAGCAGCATATACAGGAAGAATCTGAATGCTTCTTTGTAATCCAATGATTTCCTGCTTTGATAAGTCTGTATTTGGGTCTAACCATGTAAACAGCAATACATCGTTCCTGGTTCGCATATTGCAATTCTGGGTTGCCTCTTGCAATACTTTAAAATTGTCTCTTCCTATTGTAAGACTGGGTTAAATTTTTCTAAACGGCATGCTCTCATCCATAGTATTTCACGGAAGTGTATCTTAAAAATGCCAACAACTCAGCACATTTAGGTGGCTCTGTCCATTGGCAGGGCAAAATAATCACTTTCTTTAATCTTTAAAACTAGCTGTTCACAGACATTAATTGCCATGTCACTTAATGTTCCTCGAAACAGTATCATTCGACAAAGACACATTTTAATTTGTTTGCTGCGTCGGGTCCTATTACACTTGATACCTGGCCATTGTCGCAGGTGAGGGTGTCTCAGCCACTGCGGGTGGCTGGCATTGTTGTGCAAAATGCAATGATTCCAAATAGGACGTTTTTGAGAATAATTACATTCATATGATATTTGTTTGGACTCTAAGTCTTTTTTAGTTGAAACCATCAGATTTTCAATGAAGGCACAAAATAACTCAGTGCTGACTTTTTTTAAGGATGGATGCATTTATTTTGAAGTCAGGTGGTATGTGGAGGGCTTTGTACCTTCATGACCATAATGCACTGACATTTTTTAAAAAATGAATTTATTTATATTTTTTATTTTTGGCTGTGTTGGGTCTTCGTTGCTGCGCACGGGCTTTCTTTAGTTGCTGTGAGCGGGGGCTGCTCTTCATTGCGGTGCGCGGGCTTCTCATTGTGGTGGCTTCTCTTGTTGAGGAGCAGGGGCTCTAGGCGCGCGGGCTTCAGCAGATGTGGTTCATGGGCTCTAGAGCGCAGGCTCGGTAGCTGTGGCACAAGGGCTTAGTTGCTCCGCGGCATGTGGGATCTTCCCGGACCAGGGCTCGAACCCGTGTCCCCTGCATTGGCAGGCGGATTCTCAACCACTGCGCCACCAGGGAAGTCCTGCATTGACATTTTTATAAGAAAATAATTACTTGCATACTTAATGCCTGGGTCAGTATATTTTTCAATTTCTTTTTTTCTGTTTCACTAAGATTTTGAGAGTCATCCAATAAAGCAGAGAAATGATTTCTCATTAGTTATTATCTTTAGACACTTTCACATAAAAATACATAATGTATATAAACTCATATGTCCTTGAAATACAAGAGAGTTCTACAGAATGTAATGACTGTTTAACTTATTTTTTCATGTATTTATTTATTACACATTTATAAATGTAGTTACTCTTTTCCAGGCAGTGTCCTAGACTTCCGGGATATAAATAAAAATATAACATTTCTGTACATTATAACCTCAAAAAAAAAAAGCTAAAGGAGAGAAATATTTGTAAAGATGTAATTATAATACAGCAGTAGTGAGACAGTGAAGTGTGGCCAAAGTATTATGTGAACCCAGAATATCTAATGATTCGTTCTACCTGGAGAGTTCAAGGATTGACACAATGGCAACCTCAGCAGTCAGAATTTAAGCTGTTGATAACTTCTTCCTTCCTACCTGACTCTGAAGACAGAAAACAATTGAACACTGAGAATTTGGGGGCTGTGTTGAGAGGTGGAGATTTTATGACCCTCTTGGCTTGCTGTAGCCAGGCACCTGGGCAGAACACAGGTAACCTCACTGTCTCACTTACACAGGAGCCTTGATTTCTTCTTCCATAGCCTTGGTTGTCAAACCCCATGCTCTGCATTCAAAGCTCATCACCATTCTCAGCTCCTGTTGCTTTGCTGGCCTATTCCTATTCATTTTGGGCTTAAATAGCTTCTTCAGTGATACTTTCCCTGGCCCCTTAATCAAAATACTCTCTTCTCTTAAAATGTTCATCAAACTCTTCAATTTTCCTCCATAGCCTTTATCACAGCTTATAATCATAGATTTATTTGTGTGTTGATTGGTGCACATGGCATGGACTGTGTCTACCTGTTACTGTGTCATTTTCAGTACCCAGGACACGGTGTAGCATTCACTAGGTGTTCGCTAAATATCTGGGGAATGAATAAAGTATTTGTGATTTATATAGCAACACAGTCTTGGATGTAAAGTACCTCAAGAAAGGAGAACTTACCTACCACTCTGAAGAGGCAAGCACTGCTTCTTCTTAAATTCTTACTTTTTCTTTCTTATTGTCAGGGAATTTTTTACTCTTTGTAGTTGTTCTGAGCTGAGTTAATTATGGATCTAGTCAATCATGAGGGTCCAAACCTCAGAGACACCCACTGGGTAGCCTTCCCTGTTTTTAGTTAACAGCTTCTAGTCTTGGCTTGTGTGAATAATGACATCAGAACTGTCCATTATCACGCAGTTTATTTTCTTTTGTGATGGTACACGTTTCTGATCCTATGGATATTTGCCAAAGGTGGTTTTAGACTGAAAGTGCTCCAGGGATGCTCTGGTTGGGCTGATGATACAAATATTCTTGCAGTTTATTTTCATTAATTGTAGTGACTGTAACTAACATTTTATAGCAACGGGTTATTTACAGATGTCATCTGTTGTAACTACTCGTTGGCCCAGGAAAAAGCTATAGGAGAGGGTAATCAGATGGGCAAAGTTGAAGGAATTACATGAAAGCATCAATATTAAGGAAGCACGGATCTGCAGGAAAAAAAACCCTTACTAGAGATCAAATTAAAATAAATCAGGGGACTTCCCTGGTGGTGCAGTGGTTAAGAATCTTCCTGCCAATGCAGGGGACATGGGTTCGAGCCCTGGTCCGGGAAGATCCCACATGCCGCGGAACGGCTAAGCCCATGTGCCACAACTACTGAGCCTGCGCTCTAGAGCCCTCGAGCCACAACTGCTGAGCCCACATGCCACAACTACTGAAGCCCGTGTGCCTAGAGCCCGTGCTCCACAACAAGAGAAGCCACCGTGATGAGAAGCCCGCACATTGCAATGAAGAGTAAGCCCTCCCTCGACGCAACTAGAGAAAGCCTGCACACAGCAACGAAGACCCAACGCAGCCAAAAAATAAATTAATTAAAAAAAAGAAAAAAAATTGCTAAAAAAAATAAATACAATAAATCAGAGTCAGGATCTTGGAAATGAGAATCCGAGAAGAAAGTCAAATGGTATAATAATATGGATACTTTTTTTTTGGTTTTTAACTCTTATATCATCTTTTTTGCAGCCATTAGAGGCAGTGGCTTAAAGTAGCTATACGTGTGTACTGTGGTCTGCACAGCGTACCTCTCAGGTTGTTACATCATCTCATTCCTCACAGTTAGGTCCAGGGTCATTTCCTCACAGCGTGCTCCCCGAGTTCTCTGGGAAGAATGGGCCCCTCCCTCCTGGTTGTGACTGGGCCTGCCCCTTTATATCAGGCAGGCGGTGGCCCTTACCAGCCAATACTTTCCCCACTATTACATTTGTTATACGTTCTCATGAGCATATTATCTAATGTCTGTTTTCCCTGCTAAACGTTGCATTCTGTGAGGGGAGGGATGATTTTGTGCTTGTTTATCTCTGTATTTCCAAGGCCTAGACAGATTCTGCCTAAAGGATGGCATACAATATGTGTGCTGAATGACTGAATATGGACAGAATCCCTTCCCAGTCCTGAAACGTGGACACTGACCATGGCACCATGCGCGAGTTCTGCCTCCAGTGAGCTGGGCAGAAAATGGCAACTTACTCCTAGACCAAGGGTTTGGTGGGCCCCAGGGAGGGAAAACTTGCTCAGTGACTTGGAGAGAATGGCTGTGTCTCATCCATTTAACTCTAGCATCATGCATCCTCCAAGCAGAGCAGCCTTTTGCTCTCCTCCTGGTTCCCGATCTTCACTCTAGCTCCTTATGGGAACCCACCTTTCAATCCCATCCTTATTAGCTCAGAGCTTCCTCAATGGTCTAGTTTATTTCACATCTAGTTAGAAGCCCCGTGACTACCTCACTCTACCCTGTCCTCCTGTCTCTGCCACTTAGCTGTCTGAGCTTGGGAAAGGTGATTTAGTCCTCTAAATTCAGCTTTTCTTATCTCTAAAATGGCCATGATGGTATCCACTTCATATCTTTGTTGTGAGAGTTAAATGAGTTAATGTACCTAAAGTACTTAGTGCAGTGCTTGAGACTTACAGCAGAGGTTTTGAGAGGATCTGGTGTGAGAAATGCCCAGAGTGGACAGACCTGGCCTTGTCTAAGTCTAAATCTGAACCAGCTGTGACAAAGACTTCTTATTGTCCCCCAAGTCTATTTCCTCCTTCAGTTCTTCCTTCAGTTAAAGAATCCCCAATTTCAGGGGTACATGGCTGCCCAACTAGGATTACATTTCCCGGGCTCTGGCCAACAGGATGTGGACAGAAGTGACACGTGCTATCCTGAATTCTCCTTCCCCTTCTTGCAGACTGTGGTGTGGTTTGCCAGCTGTGGAGATGGAAATGAGGACAACACCCTCAGAGACAGTGGGACAAGAGTGTAGAAGGAATTTGGGTCCCTGAGTGATTTCGTGGAGCAGAGCTACCAACCCTGAGGACTGCTCATGACCTTTGGCTATTATGTGAGAGAGAGGAATATCTTTTATATCACTGTCTTTGGGAGTCTCTCTAGTAAGTGGCTGACCTATAACATAACTAATACATCAGCTTAGTGAGAAAATCTGAGAGTGTGAGTGGGTGGGACTCCAGGAGAGAGAACAGGAAGCAGTGGCGCAGAGCACGGAAAAGCAATCGACGTAACGGACACCTGTATTTTATTCACCTTTGTTCTCTTGTGCTCATGTTAACAAGAGTAGGCAGATACACGGAATAGCAGTTTTCAGTGAGACTCTGCGAGATGGTTGTAGGGCTTGGTAAAGAAACCCATGTAGGAGATCCTTGAGTGTCCAGAGAGATGCAACAGAAACTAAATGAATAATCTGTGGTTTTCAATGCGCAGCATAGGTTTATAGGTATAGTTTAACCACGAAGACTCTTATATTCTAGAAATTTACAGAAATGTTTGGTCGGTAGCAGATAGAAATCAAGTTCCTTGTGGCTAGTATTGAGTAGAATTGTGTAACTTTAAAGCGATAGTTAAAATTTGCAATCCAAATTTTATTATTATGGAAAATAATGTTATTATGGAATATAATGATTATGATTGAATATATCAGTACTTATGTGCAAAATCCTATGTGAACTTTTCTAAGATCTTACAAGAAAAATATATAAATTGGGTTTTTATTGTTTAGCCACGGATAAACTAAAAACTAAGCGGAGATTAGGTTTTTGTTCTCTAGATTTGACAGGTAGATTACTGGGCTTTGTTATCCGGTGTGAATAAAATATGTTTATAGGGGCATTGGTGATACAGACAATTTTGGTGGGACTTAGATATCTTACTGTAGCTGAGAAAATGATTTCCTTGACTGAAACGTCTGCCCTTCAGTCTCCTCTTTGTGCTACACTACGTCTCTGCATCCACCCTAAGCTCCAGTCACAACAATTACTCACCCTTCCATAAACAGACTTGTGCTCCAAAAGGGACGAAAGATGCATGGCAATATGTCTTACCGGCTAGCTTTCTCTTTCCTTTCTCTGTTCTCTTCTTCTTTCTATGAATCTCAACCATTCCCGTGCTTTAGGAACGATCTCTATGATGATCATTCTAGAATCAGTTTGCTCAGCCTCTGCCTCTCTTTCAAGTTTCAGTTCCCAGTTCTTACTTCGCGGGTACCCTCACCCACCTCAAACACAACATATTTAAAATCAACTTCATTTTTTTCTCTGCTCCATCACCTCCCAAGCTCCTCCCATCTGGTTTCTCCTCATGAAATCCCTTTAGTCTTCACCACCCAGCTACTCACTCTACATACCCTTCCGTAAAACTTTCTCTCATTTCCCATTTCCGGTAGGTCTCAAGTCCAGTCAATTTAACGTGGTCTCCTACATGGGCTGGCTAATTGAGCTTAAATATTACCAACAAACACTAATACAGATCATGTCATTTCTACATAAATCAGTGAAAATTCCTGTAGTAGCCAACATTTGGAAAATAGCCATGATACGCCTTGAGTGCTGTATGAGTTTTTAAAGAGTGTCGGGTTCTCTGAGGAGGCAGCGTGGAATGCTCCCCGACCTGGGCAGCTCAGGCAGTCACCTGGCTCAGGTATCCTCTGGGGAGTGGGTGTCGTGAGAAAGAGGTGGCAGTTCCCACACTGCCCGAGGGAGGAATATGTCAGGTTAGATAGAAGGGGGATGATCGACCTGAATGTGCCCCTTGTAGTTTAGCAGAAGCACACCTCCAAAGTAATTCACCTCCAGAGTTAACGGAGTGTCAACGGAGGCAAACGTGTGTGTGTTCCTGAGCGTGACCACCGCGAGCAGAGTCCCTGACAAGAGGGAATGGGAGGGAGAGCCCTGGAAACGGACCCTGCAGAGCAACACCGAGTGAGGACACGTCGGGCCTCCAGGCTGATCTGAACGGCAAGAGAATGTCTCTGGCCTGGTTAAATTAATATAATCTTATGTAGGTTGAAAAGAAGTAAATGTTAGTGACAGAACTGATGCTCTCGAAGCTGTCAGAGTCCTGTCCGGAGATGACACGGAGCTTTTGTGACTAAGCCAGCAAGTGACTGTAGCTGACAGACAGGACAGTGTTTGGGTATGAAAGACAGCTTTAAAGAAGCCGGCTAACTAGAGTCCATGAGAACAGACTTAGCATAAAGTGCTTGCAGCTTCCCTCTGTGATCACTATGTTGACTATTTCTTATTCCAGTAATGAATTTTATACTAAATGTCTAGTCAGTTTTAAAATAGCGGTTTAACCCCTAATGATGGGCGGAATTCTGTTTCTCATTTCCAGGATCTCAGTACGTCAACTTTACACAAACCTCAATTGTTCAGGAGCAGCTACCAAATTTTTTGGCCCCTGGAACCATCCAGCAGAACTTATGACCTGGGCTAAGGTGCTAACAGCTTAGTTAAAGCTTCTATTGAGAATACTTATAAAAAAGGTGAAGTGGAGGCTAGCAAGAGAAAGGGGAGGAAAAGGACTGTTGCATAGGTCAGTGCAACCTCGGGGAGATGAAGGTGGCGGAGCAAAGCGCATCCAGCCGGGCCTCTGAGGTGCCCTGCGTCCCCTTAGGAGAAGATTTCAACCTGTGTGAGGGGGCTGGCGGGGCTCCGGGGGGAGAGTGTGTGAGGGGGCTCAAGGGCTCCTGCAGGAGCTGCATACTGCCCTGTATTGTGGAGAGAATCTGAGACTAACTTGTAGATGTGTTTGGCAGTTACCCTCAACTATTAACTGTGAGTCTGTTAAATGAAGTTTACCCCCAGTTTTTCACATCTGAAACATCTGTAGTTCCCCATAGTAGTGGTAACATTTGTAAGTGTGTTGCCCTTACGTTTGCAGCTATTTGCTTCTATAGGCAGGTAGATTTGTAAATAAAGACAAATAATGTTTTTGCCTGCTCATTTGGGTCAGATCCCAATGTCATGACAAGAGAAAAAGCAACTGAGAGCACAGTATATAGATTAACATAACATTTATTAAAGAATCCCAGCTCGAGGGTTGATGTGGGATATTTAGGCATCTTTCTGTGACTATTAACACAAAATCATGGTCTGATCTCTCATTTTTATACGGAACTTTTGTAGACATGATCCCACTTGATTGCCATGAGAACCTAGCAACGGGTGTTGTTGTTGCCCAAACCTCCACTACTTGCAGGAGGCTGGGCTGTGCTTTCTTGCGGGTGAGTAGGAGTGGCGGCCGGGCTGGCGGCTGGAGCGGGAAGTCCCCATCCGAGGCGGTGGAGAGGGGCAGCGTGAGGCGCTGCTGACACTGACTGACTGAGCCAAACCCCAGCTCTTAGGTTAGGCTGAAGTCCCAACAGTCAACAGGGCATTTGGAGGCTCCTCGAACCCCACGGAGGCTTGGGGAACAGAGGGCCTCAGGAATGGAGGAGCCCACTTAGGAATGAGTGGTGGGGAGGTAGCATGAAGACCGCAGATGCCTTGTTCAGCAGAGCGGGGCCGCTTAGCTCTCGTTGACGGATGAAGTCTCATGAGACGTGGAAGGCTTGGGTGAATTTCCCGGCTCGCACAGTGAGCGGCCAGACCGGGACTCGCGTTGGCTTCGGCTGATTCCTGTTGTCTGCGATGCTTTCAGTATTCAGGACATTATATGACATATTGAAGATCTTTCTTGGTTCCTGGTTTACACTTCTGCACTCATTAAAATGCAAGAGTTTTGATAAAGTAACACCATTTTTACATATTTTAAGTAAAATATCATTGTAATTTTCGCTTCCTAACCCTAAGTTCCTAACTTTGGTTTCTTCCTGTCTTTGGATCCGTCCAAATAGAAGTGTATAATTACATAAAATTTTAAGTTAATAACAGATATATGAATTATTCATTGTAGTCAGAGTGTCCCCAGATCTTCCAGCTTTTATATTTTCTTTAACATTTATTCTAAACAGAACAACTAAAGATTTCATCACGTCAGATATTGAGGGTACAGGGCTCTCCCCAGTATTCGTGAGGATTCCTAGTAGAACTTAAATTCTCCCCTCGCTTTTGTCCCTTAATCCACGCTAGCTCTTCAGTTCCATTTTCCCTCTCACCAGCCCCTTGTCCTTCGGCTCGCCTCCTTTCTCCATCCCACAGCGCTCTGCTTGCGACCCAGCCCCTGCTTCTTGCCTGCCAGAATCACCACTGACGAGGTGTTGTGTGCAGCAGACTACCGGGAAGCTATTAGGGATGATAAAGTCATCACAGCTCGGAACCAGGAATGACTTAAAATTCAACATCAGTCATGATTTCCCCAAAAGTAGTTTATTAATCACTTTATATCATGGGTCACTTTTTACTGGCCATAGTCTGCTTGGGGATGTCCTCAACTGTTTAAATATGGATGACCTTTCTTCATAGCTAGAGAGCTTGTCACCTCTCTTTTCCATGTTGCCAGAGCTCCTGAAACCTTGGAATTACCCAGAAACAACTTCCCAGATTCCTGCTCTTTTTTTTTAAACATAATTTGGATTCGTTTCAGTCTCCCCATTTAGATGAGCTCCTAACCTGACCTTTCATAACCTGCATGTCCGTCGTGGGGTTATCCTGTACAAAAGGAGAATGCCCTGGCCCTTAGGATATGTGATATAAAGAACTGGTAAAAGCTTTGATTTTGGGGGAAAAGATCCAAATTCTTAGAGTTTTTCCTACTCCCAGCTTGTTAGTGATGATTGATTTTAGTTGTTGTAACTGTTACTTTTCTTCCTGTTCCATGAAAATAATACTAGTATTACTTATTATCACTTCTTTGACTTTGTACCAGGCATGGGACTTAGTGCCATAAGTCCATTTGTTGCATTTAACCTTCACAAACGTCATATGAGGTAAGTACTGCTGTTGCGCCCCTTTTACAGCGGCTGAAGCTGAAGCTCGGAGGTTTGGTGTCTTACTTGAGTTGTTCAGCTTACGCTCGCAGGAACCAGATGGGAACATAAGCTGTGTGACCCCAGGTCTCAGCTTTGACCTGCTGAGCAGGGGCCCACTCACTGCGCATTCGTATTGTGCAGATGGCACTCTCCTAATGTCTTTTTCTGAACTTAAACATACGTATTGAAAAAAGGATTTATGAATTAAAAAAAAAAACTACTATGGGAAGAGGAAAAGGGATATGGTTAAAGGGAGAAAACTGTTTGCTGGCAGCCAGTGGTGATGTAAAGAGTTTGCTTATCCTGGTTCAGCTGCCTTGCTGCATTTATCTGCCGTGCAAATAAAAGGAACATATAAGGAGGCCACTTCTCGTAGAGGACAACTGTTAAATGGACAAATGGATGAGGGGAAACATCTTTTGCACAAAGTTATTTGTTGTGAAGTACTTGCAAGACAGAGTTATAAAGTAACCTTTGGGTAACGAAAACAAACTTGGTTACATTGATGCTTTCTCGGTAATGTAAAATTACTGGAAGTCATCTTGAGCTTTATTTGGAACAGTTTTAAAAGTTATTTGCCAAATTTGCTCTGAACACTTTTTGCTGTTTTTTCTATATTTTCCTATTTCTATCTAGTTTTCAGTGCTATTCACAGTGACTTTTTCAGTAATCATGCCTCTTGAAGTCCTGGGATAGCTTGAAAATAACTAAGGGTAACTTTGCCCCCCAGGAATTTGGGAGGGTTGCTGTTGATATAATGTATGGCAGAATATGAAAGTTTTTCACTTGCTTATGCAACAGGCATTTAAAAAGGCTTACATAAGAAAGAAATGGTAATGATGCTTCACAACAATGTGAATGCACTTAATGGCACTAAAGTGTACACCAAAAGTGGTTAAAATGGTAAATTTTATGTTCTATATATGCTTCCACAATTGAAAAAAAAAAGAATAGAGAAAAAAAGAGAAACTGTATCCCCAGTCTTACCACTGTCACTGTCCTCTGTTATTCAGAGATATTTCTCCTGGGAGACCCCCAGGAGTGCCCAGGGCTTGGTGAGCGTTGATGAACCTGATTTTTTTTTTTTTTTTTTTTTTGTTTTTTGGTCTGGTACGCGTGCCGCTCACTGTTGTGGCC
>NC_041228.1:69749510-69761991 GCF_002837175.3 Physeter macrocephalus
GCGGCATGTGGGATCTTCCCGGACCGGGGCACGAACCCGCGTCCCCCGCATCGGCAGGCGGACTCTCAACCACTGCGCCACCAGGGAAGCCCGAACCTGATGTTTTAAAACATCTTGATGCTCTCTGGTCTCCCCCGCATCCAATGAAAACAGACCAAACACATGCACAGAATTACATGAATCCTCAGTGGTGGGATTTGTGATATACAGAGAAGTATAAGATGAGGGTCACATTCTCAAAGAGATGACGGAGTGTTGGAGAAATAGTCTGCAAACGTACCCCCCCACACACACACGCAGCAAAGTACTATACAGGGTCTTTAGTGGTACGTTATTAATGTCAGTCAGGAGATGTGCAAGGGAGAGAGTCCCAGAGTACTAGGACTAGCAGAAGAATTAATGAAAATGGTGAAATAAGAGTTGGAGCCTGAAAGATGAGTAAGAATTAGACTGTCAAATTTGTCCCAATATGAGAGATAAATTATGATTTGTGTCTAATAACAAAGTCTCATTTTCTTATGGTGACTTCATTCTTTTTCTACTTTGTTTCCATAACATCATGTTTGCCTTCATTTGTGAATCATTCAATAATTAATTTATTGAACACCATGTGACTTGCACATAGCTTGACTCCTGTCCATGAATTGGGGTACACTGTGAACAAAATAGACAAAATATCTGCCCCCGTGGAGTTTACATTCTAGTGAGGGAGACAGATGATAAATAAGATATATGAGTGAGATATAGTCTTAGTGATAACTGCAGAGAAAATAAATGAGGGAAAATATAGGTTGCTGGGGAATATTGAACATGAGAGGGTGGCCAGAAAAGGTCTCACTGAGAAGGTAGATTTTGAATAAAGGTCTGAACAAAGTGAAGGAGCTACTTGGGGGAGGAGCTTCCTGGGCTGAGGGTCCATCAGGTGTAGAGGTCCTGACGTGGAACTGATGTGTTCAGGGAACTGCAGGAAGGCCACTTAGGCTGAAGTAGGGAGAAGGTGAGAGCAGCAAGATGAGGTGTGGGAGGCCATGGTAAGTCTGAGCATGTAGGACCTTTTATGTCATAGGAAACACTTTGAGTGAATTACGTCATCTTTGCAGGTTTGAGCACAGAAGTAACATGATCTGACTGGCTTTAAAACAGACTCTTCTGAAAAAGGACTGAAGGGGAGAAACTAGTTTAGCAGTTACTGAAGTAATCTTGATGTTTAAATCAAGGAGTGACAGTGCGGTTGATGAGCCATGCTCAGATTCTGGATGTGTTTTGAAGGTAATGCTGATAGAATTTGCTGATGGACCAGATACAGCAGGTGAACAACAAGAGGAGTTAAGGTTTTTGCCTTGAGTGGAAGGATATAGTTGCTTTGAATGAGATGTGGAAGACTTTAGGAGGATTATTTTGGGGAGCATATCAGGAGCTCATTTTGGACGTAGTTACATTGGGGTGTTTATTAGGCATCCACTTGGTTATCAAGTAAGCTGTTGGATGTATAGATTTGGAGTTCAGGGAGAGATTCAGGCTGTAGATATAAACTTGAGGTATATGGATGTGTTTAAGGTCTTGTGATTGGATGGTATGAAATAGAGAATGAATGTAGAGAGAAGGGAACCAAGGGCTGAACTCCGGGGCTTTCCAACCTTTAGGGATTTGGGAGATAAAAGATATGAGCAAAAGAGACTTAGAAGGAGCAGGAAGAAACTAGGGATAAAACCTGGAGTGTGTAGTGTTTGTGTCGCTGGCGACTTTGAAAAGAGTAGCTTCAGTGATGCAGTTGGGGTGGAAACCTGACACGTCCAAGAGAAAATAGGAGTGGAGAAACGGGAGGTAACTGAGTACCATTTCAAGGAATTTTGCCGTAAAGGGAATGATAGGAACAAGAAGTAACTGGAGGAGAGAACTGAGGTCAAGAGAAGTTTAAAAAAAAATTATATGGGAGGAATATCTGAAGGATATGCTGATGGGAACAATCTAGTAGAGAGGGAAAAACTGATGATGCAGGAGAGGGAGGATAATTGCTGGAGAAATATCCCTGTAGAATGTAGAACTGGGTTTAAGAAATAGTTACAATAATCTGAAGTAAACTGAGAGAAGGCAGAGTATTTGTACATACATGAAAGTAGGAGTGAAGATGTGATGGTGGCAGTTTGCACATATTTATCTCAACACATTTTGTGTCTGTTTCTTTGAATCCTTTATGAACCTCCTCAGACAGAGACTACTGCTGCGTTTTTGTGTTTAGCCCATGTCTGACATACAATAGTCACTCAACAAATATTTCTTGAATGAATGAATGACTCAAGATTGAATGCACATTAACTAAAAATTAGGTTTTAAGCGTTGTAAGAAATAGAGTGGAACCTAATATTTTTAGTCTTTTCCCACAGAGGTTAGGAAGTTGGTGTTAGGAAGAAATAATGAAATTTTTATTCTCAAAAGAAATGTTTTCATGCTTATCACCTAAGAAGATATTGATAAGAAATGACTTTTTAATAACAGTAGCTTTATTGAGATATAATTCACATGCCATAAAGTTCATTCTTCTAAGTGTACAATTCAGTGGTTATTAGCATATTCACAGAGTTGTAGATCCATCGTCAGTAGCTAATTCCAGATATTTATCACCCTTAAAAGAATACCATAGCCATAGCAGTAATTTCTTTCTTCCAAGCCCTTGGCAACCACTAATCTACTTTCTGCCTCTATGGATTTGCATATTCTGGGCATTTTATAAAAATGGAATCATATGATGTGTGGCCTTTGTGGTTGGCTTCTTTTACTTTAGCATAATGTTTTCAAAGTTCATGTGTGTTGTAGCATGTATCAAAACTTCATTTCTTTTTATGGCCAAACAATATTCAATTGTATGAATATACCACATTTGTTTATCTGTTCACCAGCTGGTGGACGTTTGAATTATTTTCACTTTTTGACTGTCATCAATAATGCTGCTATGAACATTTATGTACAGATTTTTGTGTGGACATATGTATTCAATTCTCAACCCATTACAACATCAATTCATACTTCAGAATCTCTTCTAAATATAAGCTCAAAAGCCCAAATATAATCAATTTATGTCATCTAAACTAGGTCTAGGTAAGGCTCTGGTGATAATCCATCCTGGGACAAAATTTACCTGTATCTGTGGACCTATGAAACTAGAAAGCAAATTATCTGCACACAAAATACAATGGTGGGACAAAAGTAGGTTAACCATTGTAGACATTCCTGTTCAAAAAGGGAGGACAAGGAATGAAAAAAGGAGCCACTGGTCCCAAGCAGTTTCAAAATACAGCTGGAAAACTCCATTAGGGTTTAAGTCTTGGGAATAATCCTCCGTAGATCGTGGCTCCACCCTCTGGGCTCTCAGTTCTACCATCAGAGTTATCCTTTCTTTTTTGTAGCACATCTTTTCAGCTTAGCAGTTTTGTCAGCCAGCTTCCTACCTCTAGAATTTTGAGTGTCTGGCAGCTTTCTTTCATTTTGTACTCTCTTTGTCCTTTTGGGTCCAAGTGGTAGCGTTTCTGCTAGTATTTAAAAGCTTCAAGAACATTGCGGGTCTCCTGGGTATGTGGTGGGGATTCACTCCATTACCCAAGAGGCCCTTCTAAGATGTCTCTTAGATAATTCCATTTTGATTCTTGGCCTCTGTGGAGATGGCTGAAGGGATTTATGAGGCCCACACTTAATCTTTTCAGAGAACCTTTTCTGTGATATGTGACTAAATATTCTGACCTTTTGATTGATATGAGGTATTAGCAAAAGTTTATGCAGCCACACACTCAGTTGTTGTTTTTTTTTCTCTCTTGACAGTGAGGTGAGTAACTTAAAGTTCAGTATCTCTGGCAACTGGAAAGGCTGAGAACTCCTCAAACCATGAAGTCCTGGTTTCTTTTTTTTTTTTTTTTTTTAAATCTTTTTTTCAGTATTTATTGGATTTTAACATCTTTATTGCAGTATAATTGCTTTACAATAGTGTGTTAGTTTCTCCTTTATAACAAAGTGAATCCGTTATACATATACATATATCCCCATATCTCCTCCCTCTTGCGTCTCCCTCCCACCCTCCCTATCCCACCACTACAAATAACTCAATTTCGTTTCTTTTTATGGCTGAGTAATATTCCATTGTATATATGTGCCACATCTTCTTTATCCATTCATCTGTGGATGGACACTTAGGTTGCTTCCATGTCCTGGCTATTGTAAATAGAGCTGCAATGAACATTTTGGTACATGACTCTTTTTGAATTATGGTTTTCTCAGGGTATATGCCCAGTAGTGGCATTGCTGGGTCGTATGGTAGTTCTATCTTTAGTTTTTTAAGGAACCTCCATACTGTTCTCCATAGTGGCTGTATCCATTTACATTCCCACCAACAGTGCAAGAGGGTTCCCTCCTGGTTTCTTTTTAACAGTTTTCCCCTCACTCTACAGATGGTATGTTAACAATAATTTAGGAATTTTCTAAGGCAATGTATGTTTTATCTACCATGCTTCCTCACTTCCTTCTGAACCATCACTAGCAGAGTTGTTAATATCCGTATTTCTGCTAACAGTCTGTTCAAGGCCATCTAGGCTTTTCCGGTCATGCTTCTTAAAAGTGTTCCAGTCTCTGCCCACTGCTCAATTCAGAAGTCACTTCCAGACTCTTAGGTATTTGTTACATCAGCACCCTACTCTCATCACCATAATCTCTATTACTTTTCTATTGCTGCTATCACAAATTACCACAACCTTACTGGTGTAAAGCAATACAAATTTATTATCATGCAATTCTGAAGGTTAGAATTCTGACCCAGATCTCCCTGGGCTAAATCAAAGTGTCAGCAGGGTTGACAAGATTTATGGAAGAATATGTTTCCTTGCCTTTTCCAGTTTCTAGAGTTTCTAGAGGCTGCGTGCACTCCTTGGCTTTTGGCCTCCTTCCTCCATTTTTAAATGACGGGGTTAAATGCTTCTCATATTACCCCACTCTGTCCTCCTGTTTCTAGTTTATGGACTCTTGTGATTACACTGGGTCTACCGGGATAATCCAGGATAATATCCCTACTTTAGGTTAGTTTATTAGAAACTTTAATTGTACATGCAGCCTTAATTCTCCTTTGTCACGTAACGCGACATATTCATGGGTTCAGGGGATGAAGACGTGGGCATTCGGGGGGGTGCCACTACTCTGTCTCCCACACTGATGTAAACTCTTTATCTATTGTAGATCTGCTCAGATTGTCAGTTTCTTTTTGAGTCAGTTTTGGTACTTTGTGTCTTGCTAAGAATTTGTCCATTTCATCTAGGTTGTCTAATCTGTTGGCATATATTTGTCCAGAGTATTCCCTTATAATCATTTTCATTTCTGTAAGGTTGATACTGATGCTCTCTACTTTCATTCCTGGTTTTAGCAACTTGAGTCTTCTTTTTTTCTTTATTAGTTTATCTAAATATTTGTCAAATTTTAAAATCTTTTCAAGGAACTAACATTTGTTTTTGTTGATTTTTCTCTATTGTTTCTCTAGTTTCTAGTCCTAAAACTAGGAACAGAAGAATTGAGTAGGTTCTTAAGGTGAAAGATTAGATTATCAATTTGAGATCATTTTTATTTTATTTTTTAAATTAATTAAAAAAATTTTAACATCTTTATTGGAGTATCATTGCTTTACAATGGTGTGTTAGTTGCTGCTGTATAACAAAGTGAATCAGCTATATGTATACATATATCCCCATATCCCCTCCCACTTGCGTCTCCCTCCCACCCTCCCTATCCTACCCCTTTAGGTGGAAACAAAGCACCGAGCTAGAGGTCATTTTTATTTTTATTTTTTATTTATTTATTTTTTGTGGTATGCGGGCCTTCCTCTGCTGTGGCCTCTCCCGTTGCGGAGCACAGGCTCCGGACGCGCAGGCTCAGCGGCCATGGCTCACGGGCCCAGCTGCTCCTCGGCATGTGGGATCCTCCCAGACCGGGGCGCGAACCCGGTTCCCCTGCATCGGCAGGCGGACGCGCAACCACTGCGCCACCAGGGAAGCCCGGTCATTTTTATTTTTAAATACAGATGTTTACAGCTATAAATTGTCCTCTAAGCAATGCTTTAACTGCATCTTTAAGTTTTGATATATTGTGCTTTTGTTTTCATTATTTAAAATATTTTCTAATTTCCTTTGTGACTTCTTCTTTGACCCATTGGATTTTTAGGAGTATATGGTTTAATTTCTACATATTTGTCAATTTCCTAAAACTTCCTTCTGTTATAGATTTCTAATTTTATTCTATTGTGATCAGAGAACATACTTTGTACACTTTGAATCTATTTAAGAAATTTGAGACATGTCTTATGATCTAACACATGGACTGTCTTTGGGAATGTTTCCTGTACACTTGAGAAGAAGGTGAGTGTTCTGTAGTTGTGTGTTAATTCTAGTTGGTTGATAGTATTGTTCAAGTTTTCTATTTCCTTGTTGATCTTCTATTGGTTGTTCTATCCATTATCAAAAATAGAGTATTGGATTATCTAACTATGGTTTTAAAAAAAATAAATTTATTTATTTATTTTTGGCCGTGTTGGGTCTTTGTTGCTGTGCACAGGCTTTCTCTAGCTGTGGCGAGCGGGGGCTACTCTTCGTTGTGGTGCACGGGCTTATGGTGGTGGCTTCTCTTTGTTGCGGAGCACGGGCTCTAGGCACATGGGCTTCAGTCGTCGTGGCACACAGGCTCCATAGTTGTGGCTCATGGGCTCTAGAGCGCAGGCTCAGTAGCTGTGGCACACGGGGTTAGTTGCTCCACGGCATGTGGGATCTTCCTGGACCAGAGCTCGGACCCATGTCCCCAGCATTGGCAGGCAGATTCTTAACCACTGTGCCACCAGGGAAGTCCCTCTAACTGTGGTTTAACTGTCTCTTTCTTTCTTTAGTTATGTCAATTTTTGTTTCATGTATTTGGGGGCTCTCTTGTTAGGTATAGATGTTTATAATTGTTTTTTTTTACTGATGGGTTGAACTTTTGATCATTATAAAGTGTTCTTCTTTTTCTCTTGAAACAATTTTGTGTTAAAGTCTATTTTATCGGGTACTAGTATAGTTACTCCAGCTCTCTTTTGGTTACTGTTTTCATGGTGTATCTTTTTGCATCCTTTTAATTTTCACTTATTTGTGTCTTTGGCTTTAAGTGAGTCTCCTGTAGACAGCATATAATTGGATCATTAAAAAAAAGCTCAGTTCTGCCAATCTCTGCCTTTTGATAGTAGTCCATTTATATTTAATGTAATTACTGATAGGGTAGGATTTATGTCTGCCATTTTATTATTTGTTTTCTGTGTATATTATTGCTTCTTTATTCCTCTATTCCTATAATACTGGTTTCTTTTGTGTTAAGTAGATATTTCCTAGCATGCCATTTTCATTCCATTGCTGTTTTTTCACTATATGTTTTTGAGTTTTTTTAGTAGTGGTTGTCCTGGTAATTATAATTAACAACTTAAAATAATCTAGTTATATTAATACCGGCCTAATTTTTATAGTATACAAAATTTTTGTTCCAATATTGCTCTTTTCTCCTTTGTATGGTTATTGTTATACAAATTGCATCTTTATACATTATAATTCACAACACAGTTTTATAACTATTTCTTTGTGTGTGTGTGTGTTGGGGCACATTTTCAGTGCTATGGCAGGTTATAAGTCTGCCTTAGCCTTCACTATCTGCTTGGGCAGAGCCTCATGGTCAGCCAGGGGTGCAAAATTGTGGCCTTCTTAGGTGTTATGTGGACACGTGCACAGCCCTGGGTATGCACACAGCCTTGATCAGACACAAGACTTTCTTGCTTGCTAGAAATATTTCAGAATTTTCAAAGCGTGTATGGACATGTCATTCCCCAGTTTTTCCTTTAAAATTTTTTTTGTTCAGCCCCTTGTTACCCCATTTGGTGATGCTGCCTCAGGCAGCAGCAACGTTAAACAATTGCCACTGATTGTTTTTGACAAATATCCTATAGATAGGGCTGTTTGCACAGAGTGAGTTCTGAGTCATGTCAAATAAAGACAAACCCTGAGAATGGAGTTTTCAGTGAGCTGCCAGACAGACCAAATGATGATAATTCTCTGGAGACAGAGCTTTTGGGAACTCCAAAGCCCTTCTCTTTCTTCTAATGTCTGCTAGACTGCTCTTTTTCATAGCTACCACAGAGCTTTTATTCTCATGGTTTCCATCTTGTAGCTGTCTTTAAGAACTAGACGGGATAAAAAAGGAAGTCAACGTTTATTGTATTAAAGAAGAAAAACAATACAAAGGAGATATTATGTCTTTTTAAAAATGATGAGTACCCTTGTTTAAAAGGATTTCATTAAAGAAAAGTTAAGTGCCATCTTTCACTTCCACCCACCAGCAAAAACAATCGTGATTTCTCCACAGTGCTGGGTAAATAACTCTCTGTGAATTGCAGAGAATCCTTGTTCAGAGAGATCCAACTCTTTCCCCATTGATTCAGGTATAGGAATAGTCTAGGTTGATATCATTTTGTAGAAGCACTTAGGTTTGCTCCATAGTAGGTGAGTTAAATGCTTTCACCTGAGATTAATTTCCTATTCCTGACCTGGAAATTACCACCAGAGTAGCCCAAGTGTGTAAGATGGTCATGACAGCTGGACTTCTGGCTTTATTGCCAAATAAATTTGGTTAGATTGACCTCTGAGTTCTAAGCTACAGAGCAAAATTTCTAGCCAGCATCATCTTTGAATTTGCTGAACTCAGTAGACAGCAACTATTAAAAAACACGCAGAAAAATGAATATACATACAAAAAAGCCAAGCATAAATATTTGAACTTTATTAAGATGAAGCTAGAATAACCAACAATTCATTTTATTCTGGACCTAATTTCATGGGACTTGGAATTTAATTCAAACTTGTATGATTTGGCTTTCTATCTTTTTCTTTAAGTGTGACTGGTCTATTCAATTGAGTAAAAGATGGTGCCATTGAGTGCCTGTTATCTTGGGTTAAACCTGATAATGTTTAGCTGTAGTCAGTGATTACAATTTTTAGTCAGTCAAATGAAATTTATTTATAATTTCAGTATTCTGTTTGCCATTTTTAAACATGAGAAAAATAAACTAGTTGTTTTGCCTTTTTTTTGCTGTTTATTTCTTTGGTGCTTTAAATCTTTATAAGATAAAATCTAAGTAATAATAAAAAATTTCTTTGATGAAAAATAAAATGGTCAAAATTGGTATTTTTCATAGAAAGAAAAGGCCACAAGCAGTGTTATTCGACTCTCTAATCAGATTTGGGTCCTGGGTAGCCAGTTATGCTGCTTTGACCTAGGAACCTTAACAGACCTGAAGGTCAAGGTAACTTTTCGTAAATTTGTTGTTACACAAAGATTAGTCTCAGTGCAGCTTGGAGTTTCTTTTTTCTAGTTGGTGCAGCTTTGTACTCACAACCAGAACTGATAAGTATTTGCCTAAGTTATTAAGATGAACAACAACACTTTAGAAATATTTAATAAGTCTGCTGGATGTACTTGTGGGAGTGTATTACCATTGGCGTTGTTGGTGAATGATAGTTTTGGTTATGTAGATAACCGTACGTATGTGTTCCCCTCCCCAACCTCTCCACAGAAACACATGAATGTGGCTGCTGGTTTATGGAGTGGGGAATATCCATTAGTCTCTGGTGGCTTGAGCCAACATAAATGATTCCTTAGAGCAGTGAGATGGAAAACTAGAAATCCAACTAGCTCTCTGGCAGACAAGGACTAGACTTCCTTTTATAATTAACGTGCAAGGTGGGAGCATTGCTCCTTGAGAGGCGTGATGGCCTGCCTCTCTGCGTCATGTAGCTCACTGGGTGTGAATGATGTCAGCTTGTTTATCTGGAAATCTGAAAGTTTGCCTTTGTCTTATCTTTACACCTCATTGCTCCTCCATCTCCTTTTCAAATCTCATTTGAAAGGTATTTAGATATTTTCTCCTTGCTCATCTTTCTTAATTTTACTCTGCCTCTCTTGATGGCCTTGTGATTCCAGTTTCTAACATTATTTTTTTCAGGGTGTTTGCCAATCTTCTTCAAATCAAACTTTGCTATAAAATAACTGCAAGTTTGGCTTATGAAACTCAGCCTAGTGTGTGGAAATATAATTGTCTAGATTAGTCCAGAAAATAAATTGGTCACTTATTGGTCACTTATTCATAAGCTAAGTTATTAGTACAGTGTGTGAAAACACTTATTAGTTAGGGAGTATTTATAGATTAAAATATGTATATTTTCTGAAATAAAATAATCCTTTTAAGAGTTTGGTCCCTCTTTTTTATAGTAAGGAGTTATACTAGCCCGAAGAGGTGAGGAGATTAATTAGTTTTGTGAGGATGTTAGGCAGGTTGGTAGTTACTGAGGAGTATGGAAAGGAATTTAGAAAATTTTGACCAAGATTTCCTGCCATGAAATTGATAGAAGTAATATTATAACAGTGCCTGTCAATATTTAAATCAATTATAACTTCTGCATAGTTGCCCTTTCCTTGTTAAAAAGGCTGAGGGATAGAGGTCCAGGATGGGGACCATGATAATCACCTCCGGTAACACCCCTACTCTCTCACAATTGGTAGAGCTAACTCGGAGTTGGTCTCAGCCAACCTCAGCCAATTGTGTGCATTCTACCAGATCGAGACTGAGGTCAGTTAATTAGTTTTAGTTGACCTGTTGGGACCCTTGTCCTTCGTGTCTAACTTCAGTCACAAAGTAGAATATAGACACAGGCAGAATGTGGTCCAGCATCATTGGGAGGTACCATTCTAAAAAGAATCAGATTTTTCCCAAGTCTCCAACTCTTGAGCATGAGCTGCTTTTTTTCAAAGACCGTGTTATTCCTTGAGCTAGTCTTTGTTCGCTAGTAATGGGCAAGCTAAATCTGTCAGGTATGTGGTAGGGAATCCAGACAAAGAAGTGGGAGTGTGTGTGTGTCTTTTTCTACTGTAAGTGGGCTGAGCATCTCAGTTTCTGGGCTACCTTCAAAGTTTGTGAATGCCAACATGTTTTTCTGTATTGTTCTTGGCAGTATTGGTCCTGGAGAGACTGTTTCTTGGATGGATGCTGCACTGCAGGAAATAAGGGTTTCTGGCCAATGTGGTACCATTCCAAGGAGCTCTGCCTTCTAGGGAGAGGCTTTCTGTGAAATGCATGATGCCACTGCTTTGAGAGATGTCTGTCAGCATCTCATGGAGACTGAATCTGATCAAGTGGCTGGAAGCAGAGCTTTAAGGACAGAGCTTTAGATTTTCTTCCACACCACTTGCAAAAACATTTCAGAATTTGTATCTGGGAGCTTGTGTATCAATTTTCACCAGAGAAAGAAGGCGCAGCTTTAACTTATGCTTGCTCCAGAGTGTTATTTCTTTGATTCATTAGTCTTCTCTTTTAGATCTCTGTGGGGAGAACTAAGACATAGGATTTAATTTGCTTATTTGTACTGGGATTGAGGGGAAACTACATTGGAGCAGTTAATAATCTCCAATTGTTGCTTCCTTGTAGAAGAGCCTAGAGAAAGGCCAACACATTGAAATGGAAGAGACTGACATATACTCTGGTATGTTGTCATCATTTTCCAAATTCAGTCTGTTGAGTTCCAGGATCCTATGGGGCCTCCCTAAGGGTTTAATTTTTTTAAAAATTGAAGTATAGTTGACTTACAATATATTAGTTTTAGGTTTACAGCACAGTAATTTGAAATTTTTATAGATTACACTCCATACAAAGTTATAATAAAATATTGAGTATATTCCCCGTGCTGTACATTCCATCTTTGTAACTTATTTATTTTATACCTAGTAATTTGTACCTCTTAATCCCCTTCACCTGTTTTGCCCCTTTCCCCACCCCTCTCCCCTCTGGTGACCACTTGTTTATTCTCTGCATCCCTAAGGGTTTCTTTTTTTTTTTTTTTAAAGGAACTTTGTTTATTGGCTGTGTTGGGTCTTCGTTGCTGTGTGTGGACTTTCTCTAGTTGCAGCGAGTGGGGGCTACTCTTCGTTGCAGTGCACGGGCCTCTCATTGTGGTGGCTTCTTGTTGCTGAGTGCGGGTTCTAGGCGAACAGGCTTCAGTAGTTGTGGCACGTGGGCTCAGTAGTTGTGGCTCGCGGGCTCTAGAGCGCAGGCTCAGTAGTTGTGGCACACGGGCTTAGTTGCTCCATGGCATGTGGGATCTTCCCGGACCAGGTATCAAACCTGTGTCCCCTGCATTGGCAGGCAGATTCTTAACCACTGTGCCACCAGAGAAGTCCCTCCCAAAGGGTTTTTCTTTTTTTTTTTTTTTTTAGCATCTTTATTGGAGTATAATTGCTTTACAATGTTGTGTTAGTTTTTGCTGTATACCAAAGTGAATCAGCTATATGTATACATATATCCCCATATCCCCTCCCTCTTGCGTCTCCCTCCCACCCTCCCTATCCCACCCCTCTAGGTGGTCACAAAGCACCGAGCTGATCTCCCTGTGCTATG
>NC_041228.1:69763395-69764760 GCF_002837175.3 Physeter macrocephalus
TATATCTCTCCATCTGTTTGTATCATCTTTAATTTCTTTCATCAGTGTCTTATAGTTTTCTGCATACAGGTCTTTTGTCTCCTTAGGTAGGTTTATTCCTAGGTATTTTATTCTTTTTTTTGCAATGGTAAATGGCAGTGTTTCCTCAATTTCTCTTTCAGATTTTTCATCATTAGTGTGTGGGAAAGAAAACAGTTTCTGTACATTAATTTTGTATCCTGCAACTTTACCAAATTCATTGATTAGCTCTAGTAGTTTTCTAGTAGCATCTTTAGGATACTCTAGTATCATGTTATCTGCCAACAGTGACAGTTTTACTTCTTCTTTTCCAATTTGGATTCCTTTTATTTCTTTTTCTTCTCTAATTGCTGTGTCTAAAACTTCCAAAACTATGTTGAATAAGAGTGATGCAAGTGGACAGACTTGTCTTTTTCCTGATTTTAGAGGAAATGGTTTTGGTTTTTCACCATTGAGAATGATGTTGGCTGTGGGTTTGTCATATATGGCCTTTATTATGTTGAGGTAAGTTCCCTGTATGCCTACTTTCTGGAGGGTTTTTATTATAAATGGGTGTTGAATTTTGTCAAACGCATTTTCTGCATCTATTGAGATGATCGTATGGTTTTTCTCCTTCAATTTGTTAATATGGTTTATCACATTGATTTATACTGAAGAATCCTTGTGTTCCTGGGATAAACCCCACTTGATCATGGTGTATGATCCTTTTAATGTGCTGTTGGATTCTGTTTGCTAGTATTTTGTTGAGGGTTTTTACATCTATGTTCATCAGTGATACTGGCCTGTGGTTTTCTTTCTTTGTGACATCTTTGTCTGGTTTTGGTATCAGGATGATGGTGGCCTCGTAGAATGAGTTTGGGTGTGTTCCTCCCTGTGCTATATTGTGGAAGAGTTTGAGGAGGATAGGTGTTAGCTCTTCTCTAAATGTCTCATAGAATTTGCTTGTGAAGCCATCTGGTCCTGGGCTTTTGTTTGTCGAAGATTTTTAATCACAGTCTCAATTTCAGTGCTTGTGATTGGTCTGTTTATATTTTCTGTTTCTTCCTGGTTCAGTCTTAGAAGGTTGTGCTTTTCTAAGAATTTTTCCATTTCTTCCAGGTTGTCCATTTTATTGGCCTATATTTGCTTGCAGTAATCTCTCATGATCCTTTGTATATCTGCAGTATCAGTTGTTACTTCTCCTTTTTCATTTCTAATTCTGTTGATTTGAGTCTTCTCCCTTTTTTTTTGTTGAGTCTGGCTAATGGTATATCAATTTTATTTATCTTCTCAAAGAACCAGCTTTTAGTTTTATTGATCTTTGCTATCGTTTCCGTCATTTCTTTTTCATTTATTTCTGATCTGATC
>NC_041228.1:69765143-69820982 GCF_002837175.3 Physeter macrocephalus
CGGCATGTGGGATCCTCCCGGACCGGGGCACGAACCCATGTCCCCTGCATCGGCAGGCGGACTCTCAACCACTGCGCCACCAGGGAAGCCCGCGTTTGTATTTTTTACAGTTTTTTTCCTGTAATTGATATCTAGTCTCATAGCGTTGTGGTCAGAAAAGATATTTGATTTGATTTCAATTTTCTTAAATTTACCAAGGCTTGATTTGCGACCCAAGATATGATCTATCCTGAAGAATATTCCATGAGCACTTGAGAAGAAAGTGTATTTTGTTGTTTTTGGATGGAATGTCCTATAAATGTCAATTAAGTCCATCTTGTTTAATGTGTCATTCAAAGCTTGTGTTTCAATATTTATTTTCATTTTGGATGATCTGTCCATTGGTGAAAGTGGGGTGTTAAAGTCCCCTATTATTATTGTGTTACTGTTGATTTCCCCTTTTATGGCTGTTAGCCGTTGCCTTATGTATTGTGGTGCTTCTATGTTGGGTGCATAAATATTTACAATTGTTATATCTTCTTCTCGGATTGATGCCTTGATCATTATGTAGTGTCCTCCTTTGTCTCTTGTAATAGTCTTTATGATAAAGGCTATTTTGTCTGATATGAGAATTGTTACTCCAGCCTTCTTTTGATTTCCATTTGCATGGAACATCTTTTTTTCATCCCCTCACTTTCAGTCTGTATGTGTCCCTAGGTCTGAGGTGGGTCTCTTGTAGACAGCATATATATGGGTCTTGTTTTTGTATACATTCAGCCAGTCTGTGTCTTTTGGTTGGATCATTTAATCCATTTATATTTAAGGTAATTATCGATATGTATGTTTTTGCCTTGCTGCTTTTAATATTTTTTTCTTTGTATTTAATTTTTGATAGTTTGATTAATATGTGTCTTGGCGTGTTTCTTCTTGGATTTACCCTGTATGGGACTCTGTGCTTCTTGCACTTGACTGTTTCCTTTCCCATGTTAGGGAAGTTTACAAGTATAATCTCTTCAAATATTTTCTCAGACCCTTTCTTTTTCTCTTCTTCTTCTGGGTCCCCTATAATTCGAATGTTGGTGAATTTAATGTTGTCCCAGCGGTCTCTGAGACTGTCCACAGTTCTTGTCATTCTTTTTTCTTTATTCTGCTCTGCGGTAGTTATTTCCACTATTTTATCTTCCAGGTCACTTATCTGTTCTTCTGCCTCAGTTATTCTGCTATTGATTCCTTCTAGAGAATTTTAAATTTCATTTATTGTGTTGTTCATCATTGATTGTTTGCTCTTTAGTTCTTCTAGGTCCTTGTTAAACTTTTCTTGTATTTTCTCCATTTCTGTTTCCAAGATTTGGGATCATCTTTACTCTCAGTATTCTGAATTCTTTTTCAGGTATACTGCCTATTTCTTCATTTGTTTGGTCTGATGGGTTTTTACCATGCTCCCTATGTGCTGCATATTTCTCTGTCTTCCCATTTTGCTTAACTTACTGTGTTTGGGGTCTCCTTTTCACAGGCTGCAGGTTCATAGTTCCTGTTGTTTTTGGTGTCTGCCCCCAGTGGGTAAATTTGGTTTAGTGCGTTGTGTAGGCTTCCTGGTGGAGGGGATTGGTACCTGTGTTGTGGTGGGTGGGGCTGGATCTTGTCTTTCTGGTGGGCAGGGCTGCATCCAGTGGTATGTCTTCGGGGTGTCTTGTGAACTTTAGGCAGCCTCTCTGCTAATGGGTGGGGTTGTGTTCTTGTCTTGCTAGTTGTTTGGCATGGGGCATCCAGCTGTGGAGCTTGCTGGCCGTTGGGTGGAGCTGTCTGAGCACTGAGACGGATATCTCTGGGACAGCTCTTGCCGATTGATATGACATGGGGCCGGGAGGTCTCTGGTGGTCCAGTGTCCTGAACTCGGCTGTCCCACCTCAGAGGGTCAGGCCTGACAGCAGGCCGGAGCACCAAGACTCTGTCAGCCACGTGGCAGATGAGTGGTCCAAACCAGGGATATTAAAGCACAGGAACCAACAGCCAGATGAAGAGATTCATGAGGTGAGTTCGAGAACAAAGAAACTTCAGTCCTCTTGGAGTTTGGAGCCCAGCATGGTGGCACGTGGAGGCATTCTGCTTCACCAACCTGGAAGCTCTCTGAAACCCCTCCTTTTGGATTTTAATGGTCTCTGTAAGGGTTTCTTAAAGGAAGGTTGGCCATGGCTGATGTTTCTCTGTCTGCTCTATTATTGCCAGATCTCATCCTCATCACTGTTTCCAGAGAAGAGATTTTAAGTCATAACTCCCTGTCTTCAGAATAACACAATGAATTGAGCTAGATGTCTTCATCCTCTTATTTTTTGGTCAACATTTATTGATGCTTTTTGCATGAAAATAGAAGCGCATGAATTTCCCCCTGCCTCATTGAGAGAGTGCATTGTGCCTTTGTTAAGTCAGTCACCCTTCGGTACCTGGTGCCTCTTCAGAAAGTGAAAGGTCATTTTCCTTACAGCAACAGTGTGAGGGCTAATTTTTTAAAAGAACCTGGTTGCTAGGCCATAGATTCTTTCTCACTCTGCTTTGTCTGTGGTATTTTTTCAGTATAAGCTTTCATGAGTTAAAATGATTTCCCAATGGTCTGTCTTGTCTCCTCAGAGTATCTTTCAGTTCATTGCCCTCAGATGATGATGAGTCCGCCTGGATATGAAAGCTTTTGGCTGAGGCTGAATAAGCTCACTCTGAGACAGATGTTCAGTCTGTAGAAATGTAATAGAAAATCCATTCAGTGTCTCATCAGGCCCAGGTTGATGATGTGATTCAACTTCAGGTGCTTTGTCTTCAGTGTAAACTTTTTCATCTGTTACTTTGAAGATGGAATGATGCTTTCAAATTGGATTTGGGATGCTGATGGGAACCAGTGCCTACCTCATTGCTCCTGGTGACCGGCACACTTGTCATTCTTGTCACCCAGAGAAAAGGCAACCTTTTGCCTGTTTAATCCCCTTTTTGTTTCAGGTTTTACCCTTCAGGTTAATATTGCTTCCCTTTTCTCAAGGTCCATTCTGCTGAGTCCTTTAGTTGCTGTGATAGGTTATAGTCATCCTTGAACTTCTCCCCCCTTTCTTCCCTTCCTTCCCCTCCCACCTGCCCCATTGTGTTCTGATGGGAAGATCTCAAGTGCTTTTGATCAGCATCTCCATTTTCAATGCAAGCCCCCTGTCTCTTTTAATATTATTTTTTAAAAAGATTTATGTATTATTTATTTAATTTACTTTTGGCTGCGTCAGGTCTTAGTTGCGACACGTGGGATCTTCATTGAGGCATGCGGGATCTTTCGTTGCAGCACATGGACTTCTTTCTAGTTGTGGCACGCGGGTTTTCTCTTCTTTAGTTGTGGTGCGCAGGCTCCAGGGTGCGTGGGCTCTGTAGTTTGGGGCATGTGGGCTCTCTAGTTGAGGCACACGAACTCAGTAGTTGTAGCACGTGGGCTTAGTTGCCCTGCAGCATGTGAGATCTTCGTTCCCTGACCAGGGATTGAACCCACAACCCCTGCATTGTAAGGCGGATCCTTTACCACTGGACCACCAGGAAAGTCCCCCATCTCTTTTAAAAATACTTCTTCTCTAGGTCTAGCCCAGTGTGATAGATGTTTCGTAGTGGAAGGAACAAGGTTGATGTGAATCGGTATACACAGATCTATCTACACTAGTTAAAATATTGAAATATGTCTGAACTGGTCGGTAAATGGCCACTTTTTTGACACTCTGGGTACTCCCCTGCTACTTTAGCTTCCTTGGCTCCTGCCCTGGAACTCATCCCTTGGAACTTCCTATCAAGGGGCCTTTCAGACGCTACTCTAGTTAATGGTATCCAGGAATCCATTCTGATTGGTTGGTGCCCATGCAAACCAGTTACGAGTATTTTTAGCATTGCCCCTGTTTATGCATGAAACATAATTTATTGGCAGAGCCTTCTAGACCTTAACATGTATACCTCTTCTGGGGATCAGAATTTTTTGTTGAAAAGCTTGACTTCAGGATTAGATATCAGTATCCTTCTGGGGATGAAGGTAAATGTCATATTAGAAAATAAACATCACGTCCATTTTAATCCAATAGTAGCTTTAAAACAGTTCCTCAGAGGTAGGCTAAAGCCCTCATGGTTTTCTAGATATTGTCCCAACATCCCTCCTCCAAGCAGTATTTGGAGCCAACTTGACTTTTAAAGTTTTGGGCAACAGGAGGTTGTGTATTTAAGTATAATTGCTTCCACATCATTAAGAAAAGTTCTAATCTTCCTGAGCAATTTTTGGAAAGCTTTTTAGGTATTACCTCTTTGTTTAGTGGTGTGGCAGGAGGAGATGGACTGTACCAGCTTCTAGGAATTAAGGTTTGTCTTTTCAAGTAAAAAAAAAAAATGTGTCCTCTGTTTGGCCTTTAAAAAAATGTGATTCAGTGCCCTGTACTCGTAAGCTCTAGAGTTACATTTCAGAAATGGAATGAACTCACCTTTGTGTGTCAATATCTGGTTTTATGGATGGGAATGGATGGGCACATGCTCATTGCAGGCCTATTCGTTCCTCTTATGTTTGAAAGCTTCATTCCAAAATGCCTTTAACAGAAGATGTTTGTGTGATATAGAGGTGCTTGTTCACTGTACCATCACTGATGTGCTGCATTTTGACCAAATGACTAACTTTGCAAGTAGACTATTTATGTCAAGTAGGAGCAAAGCTTCTCCACCGAAGTGCATTTTTAACAATCTACTTTAAGAGTAAGTGGGTTGAGAAGTAGCTGCCCAGGAATCTGATTGGCTGGCACCAATGTCACGTCCCATAATTACCTGATAAACCATAAGGGCTTTGTTGGCACATTTATTCATACCTGTCATGTCAGACCAGCTGCCACCCAGCATCTCAAGTCCACTGCTAGTGTCCTCTTTAAAATCTTTGAGGAGAAATTTGGTGCCTACATACCTTTGAAAGACCTTTGTGGGGAAATTTGGTATCCATGCACTGCAGATTTCACAATGGAATGTTGTGCTGTTAAAAAAATGTTAATATTTTCCCTAAATAGCAAAAATTATGAAACTCATGATCTGGACTAAGCTTCTATATCGAGTCTTTTAAAAGGTTTCACTTTTTAGTACATCTAGGATATGCACTAAAGCATGTAGATGTAATCTAACCTAAAAGATGCAAATTGTAAATTCCATCTTGAAACCAACTCTTGAAACTTGTGGAAACAATGCACTTAAAAAAATTAAAAGGAATATAAAGAAATTTAAATTTTATCCTGGAGGGAGGAAGTAACCTGTTCCATTTCTATGGTGAAAAGAAAACAAAGAAACTATAATGTAAGAAATCAGAATAGCATCCCGTACACTAAGTATAATCACAGTATTTTCCAATTTCTATATGAAATATTTCAGTTGTATCGTAGACCAAGGGTATTCTAAATGATTCTTATACTATTTTCTGAGGAGGAATAGAAAACTATTGAAACTATAGTAAATACAGTATATTTAGGGGAAACTCATTTCCTTTCACAGGAATATAGAGATTTTGCATCTTTCACTTATGCCTTCAGATCTTTCTCCTAAGATCTCAGTCGTGTTTTTTTAAGTGACTGGAGGGTGAGTAAATAGCTCTGTCTGTGGGCTCTGCCATTTGTTGTTGACAATTAGAGTAATTCTACCTATTTTTCTCAGACTACTATGGCACTCTCCACATTACCACATAATTACGTGGAACATGGGAACAGTGACATACCGAATAAAGAACGTGGACATACACTGAAAGGCTAAAAGAAACCAGCTCTCACAATGGCTGTCTGGGCCTTCCTGAATAGAATAGCTTCACTTTCAGGAAACCATCACTGAGTGACTCTGTGTATTAGTGTAAAATAAAAACCCAGTATTTCCCCAGCAGAATATCAGCCCTATGGGGATGAGAATATTGACCATGGGCCAACATGAAATAGAAGAAATTAAATGCACTTGATAGTAATTGGCTGAAGAAAATTCAGGAGATAGCACCAGAGCCCAACAAAATAACACTATTAAGGACACATTAGCCATATGTCTCTATTTTATTGAGAACACAGCAATAGAAATGACCAGGTAATGACCTTCACCCCAAACTGGAAGGTGGATGACAAAGTCCATGTTGGTTTGGAAACTAAAGGTGGAAAAAGGGATTAAAATTTGTAAGGCACAGGAACGGCTGTGGTTTGCAGCTTGGGGCCGATGAGGACTTGATAAAGGTTCATTAGGGGGCAATACTAGAAAAATCATCTCAGTATCTCTTATGGAGTAAGTGAAATTAAAAATAGCTTTCATGAGATCTCAACATGACCCCTTATAATCTGTACTTTCTCTCAGCAAATATTTATATGTGGTACATGTTCATATATCAGAATAAGACTGTCCTTAGTATTCAAGGGTGAACACACTCCCATAACCACTGCATCTTGTGCATGAAACAATTACAGCCCTGATCAGATGGTCCTGTAATTGTTGGCTTACCTATCTCTCTCCTAACAAGCCTCTGATTTTCTGTTAGGTGGGCACTAGAATCCAGCACAGTGCCAAGCACACCATAGTTCCTTAATAGTCACTGAATGAATGGTTCTCATGGTGATTTTGGTGATGAGACTGGGTGTGTCTGAAAAGGCTGATGCGCTGGCTCTTTAGAAGCCTTCTCTACACATCACATACATTTCATGTCTTTTTTATGGGTTCGTTCTAAGAAAAGACTTGGTCATAATACTGTGTGTTTTTCTCATATTCTCTGGTTGTTGCCAAACTATCCAGACAGATAAAATAAATATGTGGTAAAAAGGAAGTTATAATAATTATAAATGTAGTATAACCTTTCGAAATTGTGAATCACTGTATTGTACACCTGTAACTTATATAATGTTATATGTCAACTATACTTCAATTAAAAAAAAACCATTAAAGAAAGAGGTGAAGGAGGAAAGGATAAATTAATGAAGCAGTTTAATTTTAAGAAATGAAATCCCCAAAATGTTCTATTAGTAGTGGTAAAGAATTTTATTATAAATCTATTTATAAATATGTTTATAAAGTTTTAGGTTAAATTCTGCAGAAAATTTAATAACCTATATATACACATGTATGTATGATATCTAATATCTACAAATACCTAATGTAACGTGATTGAACACAGAATCATAGATCTTCTGCCCTCGTTTACCACATGTTCTGCCTCCAATTTTACTATGAACACTGGTTGTACAAGTGTTCCAGCAGTGGGCAAAATTTCATGTTTTATATCACTCTGCTTCATTTCTGTAATTTCTGTTTTGTTAGCAAAAGGAATAAAGATTTTTATTTACTTTTTTGAAGGTGCCTGGTGTAGCTTAAAAATACTTGGCCTTTGAGTTTATATGGGGTTCTAGGTGAAACCATTTTTGTGCTGTGTTTTATATTCAGTTTGTTTTCCTTTAAAGAAAGGGATAGTCAAGTTTGCATCAGTATAGCTTACTGGAATACCAGTCTCAGATTTAGTAATTTGGCTTGGTACCTGCTGGATCAACCACAGGGCTGAGGTGGAGAAAACAGGCTTTTTGAGGCAGATGAGTCTGTATTTAGGTTCCAGCTTCTCCCCTTACTAACTGAGCAGTCTCAAGCAAGCTACTTAATACTTCCAGGCCTCAGTTTTCTCATTTGTAAAGAGAAGATGATGTATTCCTCACTGGGTTGTTGTGATGATAAAGTACCGTGGAAATGTTCAGTTAATGGTAGATCTTAGTAGGAGAACACTTCTTTCTTCCTTTTAGCATTTGTCTTCATAGTTATTCCTGGGAGAGCTATATCATTTTACCTCTTGTTACCTTATTTTCTCTGTGACAATGTTAATACTATAACATTACTAGATAATACTGTTTATTAGATTGATTTATTATATGCTAGGACTTCCTCAGGCCCAATGAACATAATGCATTTAAAGTGAATGAATTCTGATTCTATCAGAGTGAGGTTCTTATTTTTGCTGATTATAGGATGGAAGTACTAACAAAGAAGCTTATGTATTTGAACTCTATGAGCATCAGAATTATATTAAACTTATATGAAATTTAATATTTTTTATTATATTATACATATATATTAATATATTTAAATCATACAAAATAATTTAATATAAAATTATATTAAAATGCATCATCACAAGAGTGTCCACTGATTGGGTGTTGTTACACGCTCAGGGAAGATTAGGCACTTTATGCAAGTTTAACTTTGGCACAGTCCAAACATATAAGTAGGTATATATCATTCCCATGTTATGGATAACAGGATTGAGAAACAGGTAGTCTAAACTTTTCCGAGGTCACAGCTGGATATAAAC
This sequence comes from Physeter macrocephalus, assembly GCF_002837175.3. Classification (NCBI taxonomy): domain Eukaryota; kingdom Metazoa; phylum Chordata; class Mammalia; order Artiodactyla; family Physeteridae; genus Physeter; species Physeter macrocephalus. The sequence continues at coordinate 69,773,464 of NC_041228.1, forward strand.
TGAGATCAGTGTCACTCCAGTACCTGTTCACTACACTGTTGAGTGGTTGTTGTCATTGTTATTTTAAAATTTATATCATTCTTTCTTTTAAAAAAATTATTTATTTATTTTTGGCTACACTGGTTTTTTTGTTGCTGTGCGCGGGCTTTCTCTAGGTGTGGTGAGCGGGGGCTACTCTTTGTTGCGGTGCGCAGGCTTCTCATTGCGGTGGCTTCTCTTGTTGCAGAGCACGGGCTCTAGGCGTGCGGGCTTCAGTAGTTGTGGCACATGGGCACAGTAATTGTGGCTCATGGTCTCTAGAGTGCAGGCTCAGTAGTTGTGGTGCACAGGCTCAGTAGTTGTGGCTCGCGGGCTCTAGACCGCAGGCTCAGTAGTTGTGGTGCACAGGCTTAGTTGCTCCGCAGCATGTGGGATCTTCCTGGACCAGGGCTTGAACCCGTGTCCCCTGCATTGACAGGTGGATTCTTAACCACTGCACCACCAGGGAAGTCCCTAAAATTTATATCATTCTTACGCCTCCTAAGAGTGTTTAAAACATTACAGTATAGCTCTAGATTTCTGGAATTCCAGGGGACTTCCTGGGATGAACTTACTCTATTTTCCTGAATATCACAAACTATTTTGTGTGTGTGTGTGTGTGTGTGTGTTTGACCTTAATTGATGCTACTTACACTGTATAATTCAGACGCCTTTGCTCTAGCTCATCCATCCCTTGAACGTTGTCCTGGATGACTGAAGGGAAGTTTCTGCGTCATCGAGTTGTCAGGGAATTCTGATTTAGGATGCTACTCTGGACGTAACCACTTTGTGAGAACTGTGCTTCAGAAGTTCCTAACCTTCATGGCTTTTCTGACTTCATCAGCCAAGCTCAGCCCCCAGCAGTTGGCAGTAGTTAGCCTGGCAATCTCATGTTTATCACCTAACCAATCTGTCTTCTTTGCCATGTTCCCTAATCCAGCCTTCTAGAATCTTGTTCCAGGTCCCTGGCCCCAGCCTGACCCTCCTCTTCACCTCTTCTGGGCATGATTTTGGCATCTTTCCGATCAATTACTGTATTGGTTTCCCAGTACAGCATAAGTTCTTAACTCCTCTGCTCATATCAGAACAAACAGGAGCTGAACTTAGCCTCTGTTGCTGAGGTCTTGCTCTGGTGCAATAATAATAATAACTAAATAATAATAGCAACAACAAGTTCTCCTTTTCTTATTTCCTTCTTTCCTTTTTAAGACAGAGGCACTCCGTAAATTCTGTTAGAGAAAAAATACAGACGTTTCCTCCCAGTCTCTTTACCCAGGAAAATATACCAGAGGAAGGACTGGAGAAAGGAAAGGCACCCCTTGGAATCTGTTTCAAGAGAAAGAAGCAACCTTGAATGACCTCATTGTTCATGGGGCTGTTTAGGATCCTTCCACTGTCTAGTAGTACTATATAATATATAATATTTATTTCTGGCAACATATATTCATTTCTGATTCATGTATAGATCTAGGGCACTTCTGGGTAAGCTCATTCTTTTGGAATTTAGTCCCTAAAGTCAGGTTAGAATAAATATTAGAGATAGTTTTAGGGGACAAAAAGACAGTTTTCCTTGCCTATTCCTTGCCAAAACAACTTCAGGTCCATGGAGGCCAGGAGAGGGGTGAGTTGGAAAAACCTACAGTTCTCCTGTCTCATTCTCCCTCACTCACTTTCACACAAAACACTTCACTCCTGACATTTCTTGTTACCTAATGTGTGGGTTTTTTCCCCCACACCAAGCAGGTTCTGCAACACCTAGTGGGTGTCCTATAATTTAACTCAATTATGGCACTACCTGCCTGGAGGTAGTGTCAGATCCCACAGGTAAAGGCAGTCTCATGAGATTGCTCCCCACTTCACATGTAATTAATAGGTCCCCGGGTTACCCAGAGCTCCTATCTGACTTGGCTATAAATCGAAGATTCCCATGACCTCCTCCTTCTTGGCTTTGATTATTTGCTAGAATGGCTCAAAGAACTCAGGGAAACACTTACTTTCTTTTACCAGTTTATTAAAGAATATGATAAAGTATACAGATGAAGAGCCAGATGAAGAAATACACAGGGCAAGGTGTGGGAGGGTCCCATGCCCAGGAGATTCTGTCCCTGAGAAGTTGGGATGTCTCACACTTCTGGTACGTGAATGTGTTCTCCAACCTGGAAGCTCACCAAACCCCATACATTTGGGATTTTTAAGGAGGCTTCATCATGTAGGCATAGTCAGTTAGCAACCTAATTTCTAGCCCCGCTTCTCCAGATAGGTAGGGGGCAGGACTGAAAATCCCAATCTTCTAATCATGGCTTGGCCTGTCTGGTGACTAGCTCCCACCCAGGAGCCCCACCAGAGTTGCCTCATTAGAACAAAAGATGCTCCTAGTGTTCTTATCACTTAGGAAGTTACAAGGCTTTTAGGAGTTCTGTCCAGGAACCTGGGCAAAGACCAATATATATATATTTTCTGTTATCTCACAGAGGGGTATGGGAGAAAGTAATAGTAGGTCCACATGATTTACTCAGGTTGGAGTGTGGCTGAGGTTTTTGGACCATGGTGTACTGTTCAACACGGTGTGCAGAAGGGTTGATCAGTTACCGCAAACTGAAAACCAGGATGGGGTAGTTACATCTGCATGGTCTACAGTCCTGGGATGTGATTTGTCAGTCACATGAGGCTGGATCTGGTGTGCCTTTGTCTCAACTCTTATCCATTTACACAGAACATCTTTCTTAACCGAATTAAGTCTGGGTTAATGAATGAACTCCTAGTTTTGGGGTTAAGGTAGAGGGTTTCAAAGTAGAATTTTGTATGTAGTAGTTTAATTTTTCTACTAAGTTGCACTTCATACAAATTTATATATTCTTCCTTCTGAAAGAATTCAAGACATACTGGGGCATTCTGATGCTTAGAATTTATCCATTAAATTAGGTGGAAGGGTCATAAAGCATTCTGTAGAAGCCACGCTGATATATCACTCTTGAAAGGTGTTAACTTGGTTCTCCAGCTCTGATTTGTTTAGCAGAACATATTAATTGCTAGGTGGACAGAACTAAACCATTTTAGGCTTCAAAAAATTGCAAGCTCTGAAAAATAAATAGCTTGATCATTGCAGAACATTCAGTCTGATTATAGCAGCTTATTTGATCAAAGACAGTATAAGTTTGTTCTCAGAATTCTTCACAATTGCTTTTAAAATGGAATTTGATACTGATACAGTAGTTCAAATGAAGTACCGCTTCCTTCAGCAGCTAAATCAAAATGGTAGGGATGAAAATATTGTCACTCTCCCTAGAGGGCATTATCACAAGGAAACGTAGCAGTCAGTAAGAAGGAGGATGTTTTGACCTAAAACATCAGCAGAATATTAACATGATTAATTATATTGATGCCGGCCATTTGTTGAGTTTTTAACCTGTTATGTACCTAGCTGGCACCTTGTAAGTCTTTGCATGAACTAATTCATTTAATCGTTTTAAGACTCACCTACAGATATGCTGTTATTCTCATAATACGAGTGAAGGAACTGCAGGGTAGGGAGGTATGCTTTGCCAAATGTCAAATACACCAAGTGGCAGGCCTTTCTGATTCCCTGACTTGTACTTTCAGTCCCTTGACCTCCTCATCTTTACTCACTTACTGCATCTCCCCAGCAATCTCTCCAACGCACTGTTGAATGTAAGAATACCATTTCTGCCATCCAGCATTCTTCAGGCAAAATTGTAAGTAATTTAAAAGTATTTGGGGATATGAAAAATGTTCTATATCTTTATTTTATTGAGGCATAACTGACAAATAAAACTATTATACATTTCAAGAGTACAGCATGATGATTTGATATATGTACACATTGTGAAAGGATTCCTACCATCAAGTTAATTAACATATCCATCACCTCACGTATTTACTTTTTTTTTTTTTTTTAGTGAGAACATTTAAGCTCTACTCTCTTAGCAAATTTCAGTTATACAAAAAAGTGTTATCAACTGTAGTCACCATGTTTTACATTAGATCCTCAGACATTATTCATCTTATAACTGAAAGTTTGTAACTTTTAACTTTTTTACTGTCTCCCTATTTCTCCCAATTCCAGCCCCTGGCAACCACCATTCTCTCTATTTCTAAGAGTTTCACTTTTTTTTTTTTTTTTTGATTCCATATATAAGTGATGTCATGTAGTATTTGTCTTTCTCTGTCTGACTTATTTCATTTATCAGAATGCCCTCCAGGTTCATCCATGTTGTTGCAAATGACAGGATTTCCTTATTTTTTATGAATGAATAGTATTCCTATGTGTGTGTGTGTGTGTGTGTGTGTGTGTGTGTATGGTCACATTTTCTTTATTTATTCATTGATCTGTGGACACTTAGGTTGTTTCCATACCTTGGCTATTGAAAATAATGCCACAATGAACATGGGAGTACAGATATCATTCTGAGAAAGTCATTTTGTTTCTTTTGGATATATACTCAGCCTTGGAATTGCTGGATCATATGATAGTTCCACTTTTAATTTTTTGAGGAAACTCAGTACTGTTTTCCATAGTGGCCGTACCAGTTTAAATTCCTACCAACAAGGTACAAGGGTTCCTTTTTCTCTACCTCCTCACCAGCATTTGTTATTTCTTGTGTTTTTGACAATAGACATCCTAGCAGGTTTGAGGTGCTATCTCATTGTGGTTTTGGTTTGCATTTCCCTGATGATTAGTGATTTTGAGCTTTTCATGTATCTGTTGGCCGTTTGTATATTGTCTTCATAAAAATGTCTATTTGGGTCCTTTACTTGTTGTTTAACTGTTTATTTTGCTTTTGGACTGCATGGGTTCTTGGTATATTTTGGATATTAACCCCTTATTGGGTATGTGGTTTGCAAATATTTTCTCCCATTCCATAGGTTTTTTATTTTGTTGATAGTTTCGTTTGTTATACAGAAGCTTTTTAGTTTAATGTGGTCCCACTTTGTGTGTGTGTCTGTGTGTTTTCTGCCTTTGCTTTTGGTGTCAAATCCAAAAAATCATTGCTAAGACCAATGTCAAGGAGCTTACCCCCAATTTTTTTTTCTAAAAGTTTTATGGTTTCAGGTCTTACATTTAAGTCTTTAATCCATTTTGAGTTGGTTTTTGTGTATGGTAGAAGATATGGGTCCAGTTTCATTCTTTTGTAGGTGGCTATCTAGTTTTCCAAATACCATGTATTGAAGAGACTACCGTTTTCCTATTGTGTAGTAGAGTATCGTGATTGGCAGTTTATTTTCTTTCAGCACTTAATATGTCATTCCACTCCCTTCTTGCCTACAAGGTTTCTGCTGAAAAATCCATTGATAGTCCTATGGGCTTTCCCTTGTACTTAATTAGTTGCTTTTCTCTTGCTACTTTTAAGATTCTCTCTGCGTTTTTAACTTTTGATCATTTAATTGTAATGTGTCTTAGTGTGGTTCTCTTTAGAGTCATCTTTTTTGCGGGTACTCTTTGGACTTCCTGGATCTATATGTCTGTTTCTTTCTCCAGATTAGGGAAATGTTTAGCCATTATTTATTTGAATAAGCTTTCTGCTGCTTCCTCTTTCTTCTTTTTCTGGGACCCCTATGATGTGTACATTAGTCTGCTTGATGGTGTACCATAAGTCCCTTAAACTGTCTTCACTCTTTTTCGTTCTTTTTATTTATTTAATTTATTTTATTTTTGGCTGCGTTGGGTCTTTGTTGCCACTCGTGGGCTTTCTCTAGTTGTGTTGCGGTGTGCAGGCTTCTCATTGCGGTGGCTTCTCTTGTTGCAGAGCATGGGCTCTAGGCATGTGGGCTTTAGTAGTCGTGGCTCATGGGCTCTAGAGTGCAGGCTCAGTAGTTGTGGCACACGGGCTTAGTTGTTCCACGCCATGTGGGATCTTCCCGGACCAGGGATCAAACCCGTGTCCCCTACATTGGCAGGTGGATTCTTAACCACTGTGCCACCAGGGAAGTCCCCTTTTTCATTCTTTTTAATTTTGCTCCTCTAATTGGATGAATTCCACTGCCCTGTCTTTGAGTTCACTGATCCTTTCTTCTGCTTGATTTAGTCTGTTGTTAAATACCTCTATTTCATTTTTCAGTTTAGTTCTTGTATTTTACAGCTCTATGATATTTGTTTTGTAACCTCTTAATATTTTCTATCTCTTTGTTGAAATTCTCATTTTGTTCATGTATTGATATTCTGACCTTGGTGAAGACTTAAAGACTGTATTTTCAAGTCTCTGTTGAGTAATCTGTTTCATTAAGATCAGTTTCTGGGAATTTATCTTTTTTCTTTTATTTGGTACATATTCTCTTGTTTCTTTATTTTCTTTGACTCTCTGTATTAGTTTATGCACATTAGATAAAGCAGCCTCCTCTCCCAGTCTTGACAGACTGGTTTTGTGTAGGAGATGAACATTGTCCATCAGCATGTCGTGAGGTCCTGGTTGTCTCTCAAGCTTTTGTGATTGTCCAAGCTGCCATCTTTGTTCTTAGTGGCTCTCAGTAGTTGCGGGTGTGCCACAGCCCATCAGTGCTCTATAGGAGAGGATCACCATCAGCACATTCTTACAGGCTGATTAGAAACCAGACCTTCAGGCAGCAGCTAGGAAAGTATGTAGTTAAGCCTCTTCCAGGGACAAACTTTGAGTGGATGTTTTGGCCTGCGCCCTCTGCACTGAGCTCGAGTGTGCTCATGGCTCGAGTGTAGCCATGGGGTGAGTGGAGCTCCTGTGCCAGTTTAAAAATAGATGCTTCATTTGCTATTTTCCTGTGAGACTCATGAATGCAAGTTCCATTGGCTATCAGAACAAACTGATTTGGAGGCTGTCCCTCAACTGACAGCCATAAAAGTTGGGGCACTAGATGTGTGGACCAGCTCCTTCAAGTGAGACAGCAATGACTTGGTTTGATTGTTGTAGGAGCTATAAGGAGAAGGTGGGGAAGTGACTACTAGCTCTTTCGGGCTCTAGGGAAGATACGTCAACCCCTAAAATGCAAGCTATTTAGAAGCCAGACCCTCAGGCAGCTTGTAAAGTATGTAGTCGAGTCCCTTCCAGTAAAAGAATGGAAGATGGGTGTTTTTGTGTGCTCCCTCTGCACTGGCCCCTGGGGAGGATAGCCATGGTGAGTGTTCACAGTTAAAAAGTGCTTCTTTGTTTGCTGCAGTCCTGTGCAACTTGTGGATGCAAGCACCATTGGCTTTCAGAGCTTGGTGTTTTGGGGGTCTGTCCCTCTTTTTTGTTTTTTGGTCACACCATGTGGCCTGTGGGATATTAGTTCCCTGACCAGGGATCAAACCTGGGCCCTTGGCAGTGAGAGCGTGGAGTCCTAACCACTGGACCACCAGGGAATTCCCAGGGGGTCTGTCCCTTTGCTCTTCAGGGAGAATCTGGGAGTTGGCAGTTCCCTCCTGATTGCATGGTGCTGTGCTGGGAGTGGTGCTTGTGTAAAAGTGTGTCTCAGACTTTCCTACTTGTTTTCGTGTGGGTATTTTCCCCTATGTGTAGAAGCCACTCAGCTAGTTTCTGGTTTTTGTCTCAGAGGGATTTGTTCCATGTGTAGGTGTACATTTGATGTGTCTGTGGGAGGATGGAAGTTCAGGAGCTTCCTTTGTCGCCATCTTGGTCCCTTCCAACCAAATGTCCTATATCTTGATCTGGGTGTGGTTCCATGGGTGTAGAATTGTGTAAAACTGCATTGAGCTGCACAGTTCAGACTTGTGTGTTTGACTGTATATAAATTATACCTCAATAAAAATTAAAAAATAAAATACTGCTAACGTGATGTGTTTAGTTTATTATTTATGTAACATTGGTTAGATGTCCACTCTACATTTGGCTGGCCACAGCCTATAGAGAGGCATTTCTTAAAGCCTGACCATCTAAGGGATGAGATTGTCCACTCTGAGACCTAGAGGGGAGAGTTAAAGTCAGGGAGTTGTAGCCCTGATATGTTCTTACTGTCCTGAGGTGAGGCTGCATCATGTTCTTACATCTCTGTTTCTTTTTCCTTTTCTTGGAAGTAAATTGATGTGAGACTCAAATTCAGAGTGAGGTTTTTTTTTTTTTGGCCACGCAGTGTGGCTTGTGAAATCTTAGTTCCCAGACCAGGGATTGAACCCAGGTCATGGCAGTGAAAACACCAAGTCCTAATCACTGGACCTCCAGGGAATTCCCCAGAGTGAGTCTTCATTCTGTATTTCTGTAGTGTCCTGTCTCAAGAAACAAAATGTGGTTTCTATTAAGAGGGAAATTAAAAGGGATGTGTTTCTCTTTCAGTGTCTTCATCCTGCCTCAGTAATCTGGGCTCAGTCTGAATAAGCTCAAGAATTTGCCCTTCATAGCAAGGGGAAAGGAGAGCTAGGTGGAGTGTTATTTAGCATTTCATCTTTCCTACTAGGAGAAAAATTCAGACATAAGCGTTTGAAATTACAAAATTGTCATGATGATGCATTTTACAAAATAATTTACTTTAAGTTCTATAAATACTTGGATCCCTAGAGTAATTGCATATTTGATACACTATAAGTTCCTCGACAGAGACTGGTGGTTGAAAAACTGTAGAGTTGAAGATTTAACAGTCACTCTTAATTGAAAGTTAGTTAGACATGAAGATAATAAAGCGTCCCTGAACATGAAGATAATAAAACGTCCTTAAAAGAGATAGTATGACTTTTTAAATAAAAATTTCAATTTACCACCAAATTTTTAGGACTCTTTTATTTTAACAGAGATATAAATGTATTGTGAAGCATTATTAGAAGAAAGAATCAAATGTTCTTTTTTCAAGTTGTAATTTCTATTGTTATAACTTCTTCTTGCAAATATCTAATTAAGAATAAGAAATAGGGGCTTCCCTGGTAGTGCAGTGGATAAGACTCCGCACTCCCAATGTAGGGGGCATGGGTTCGATCCCTGGTTAGGGAACTAGATGCCACATGCATACCGCAACTAAGAGTTTGCATGCCACAACTAAAGGAGCCCGTGAGCTGTAACTAAGACCTGGCACAACCAAATAAATAAATAAATATTAAAAAAAAAAGATCAGTAGAGTAGAATGGGATCCAGAAATAGACCCACGCATACATAGTCAATTGGTCTTTAAAAAAAAAAAGAATAAGAAACAACTACCATTTATTGAACTCGTATTATTAGCCAGGCTCTACTGAAGTATTTCATCTAACTTTTCTCAGTTCTCTGAAGTCTCTTGAGGTAGACTTTATTATTATTTTCATTTTATGGTTACTGATTCTGAAATCCTTTGAAGTATTGATATGTTTTCTGAATAACTAAAGAAAAGTGAAATTAGGTATAGTTCTGCTATGTGACTTGGAAAATTATCAAAAAATTGCATGGAATAAGTCTTTGTCAGGCATAATACTGGCTTAACAAGAGAGGAAATATGGAGTGCAGTGGGGCTCCTGGGCCCAGGCTGTGGTCTGAATCCCAGACCACCCCAGGGCCAGATAAGCAGGTAACTGTGTGCTGCATTTCCTCAGTTACTGAGGGCAGTGTTCACCATCTGTCCTTCGTAGAGCTGTCCTGATGATACAATGAACAGTATGTCTACAGCACTTAGCACAGTGACTGCACACAGTCAACTCTCAATAAATACTAGTTATTATTGTTAATATTCAGTTACCTGAAAGCATCAGTAAATGTCAAGTTGATGTAGTTTGTTAATGCCTGGGACATCATTTGTTCTTTTAAGGGGAAGTGAGAATTTGAAGAATGATATAAGGATATAGGAATGATGTGAAGATGAACCAGAGAAGTATTATTTAGTTCTTTTTTTAAAAAATTTATTTTTAAATAAATATTTAAAAACTATTTATTTATTTATTTGGCTGCGCCAGGTCTTAGTTCTGGCACATGGGATCTTTTAGTTGCGGCATGCAAGATGTTTTTTTAAGTTGCGGCATGTGGGCCCCTTTGTGGGCTCTTAGTTGAGGCATGCGGGATCTAGTTCCCTGACCAGGGATTGAACCTGGGTCCCCTGCACTGGGAGCGCGGAGTTTTAACCACTGGACCAGCAGGGAAGTCCCTAATTTATGTTTTGACTTATTAAATAAACATTGCCAGTTTCTTCTGATGGCTGGATTTGTTGTTATAGTTTCCTTTCTCCTTCTCCCTAGTCTTCTCCCCTCCCTCTTTCCCCTCTCCCCTCCCCTCTTCTCCTCTCCTTTCGCTTTCCTTCCTCCTCCCCCTCCCCCTCCTCCTCCTCCTCCTTCTTCCTCTTGGTGGGATATAGGGGGAAGGCAGGAAGGAACTAGCATGTTGAACTCTGTAGCTAAAATACAACTTTCAGGTAAAAGGAAGTTGATGTGGAGTCCAGACCAGGTTTTACCATTGTTTCTTTAAAAAAATTTTTTTGGCTGCGTTGGGTCTTCCTTGCTGCTGCGCGTGGGCTTTCTCTAGTTGCGGTGAGTGGGCGCTACTCTTCGTTGCAGTGCGTGGGCTTCTCATTGTGGTGGCTTCTCTTTGTTGCGGAGCACGGGCTCTAGGGCACACAGCCTTCGGTAGTGTGGCACATGGGCTCAGTAGTTGTGGCGCACAGGCTTAGTTGCTCCGCGGCATGTGGGATCTTCCCGGCCCAGGGCTCGAACCCGTGCCCCCTGCATTGGCAGGCGGATTCTTAACCCCTGCGCCACCAGGGAAGTCCCTTACCATTGTTTCTTGAGTCAGATAAGCTTGATACATATATTTGCCTCCTTGAACTTTACTTGTAAGTGGGGCTAATGATAATTTTAAAGCCTCTTAGGATTTTATCAAAATAGTGAATTCATGTTTGTGATGTGCTTAGGAGATCATGAATGCCTTTGCCTTTTGTAAAAAAGCAAAAAGGTAAAATCCTAGTAAATAGAAAAAAATCCCATTTATTTATAAATTAATCACTTTTTATGAGTCCCTTTTGGTCCTCTAAAGACCAAAAGAGTAATGTTTTCTCTTTTGATTTGGCACAATAGGTAAATGTGTTATTCAAAATGCTGGTTGTGTAAGTTGGGAGAAAAAGTGACATTTATCATTTAATTAGTTCTTTTGACTCAGGATCCAAAATTACAGTCCAAATTTTCTAATAAGCTGAAGAATGTGAGCAAATGATAACATCTTGCCATTAATAAAAAAAACAAAACAAAAAACCTAAGGGATACCAACAGCTTGTGTTCTGATTTAATTATTAGTGGGATTTTTTTCTGATATGTTTAGATTCATGTACAGTGGCTGCTCTGATGCTTCATTATATTTTTCATGATATGGAAGTTTCTGGTGGGTAAGATTTTTTTTTTGATATGGACCATTTTCAAAGCCTTTATTGAGTTTGTTACAATATTGCTTCTGTTCTGTGTTTTGCTTTTTTGGCCACGAGGCGTGTGGGATCTTAGGTCCCCGACAAGGGATCAAACCTGCACGCACTGCATTGGAAGGTAAAGTCTCAACCACTGGACCACCAGGGATGTCCCCTATCTGGACTTTGAATTGCCTCCTCTTTTTGACATCCGTGTAACTGACTCTTAACTCTGCTGTGCCCCATGCCTGCAGAGACGTCCCATATGAGTACAGATGGATGACCCCATTCCCTATCTGTGATGTGGCCACTAGGTTCTCTTAAAAGGACTGACATACACCTCTTACTTCTTTTGGGGGGTCTGACATGCCCTGCACCTTTTCTACTAAGTCCTGTCAAACTGGGGAATAAGACTCAAGTTATTTAGAAATATTTGCCTATTATTTAGAGATAGGCAAAGCATGCAGAGGTAACAAAGATCCCGCAAGCCTCAGTAGATTAAAACAGAAAACAAAAAAAGGTTGCTCATGGGGTGGGTGGGGAGCTCTGTTTTCAGTTTCATTTCTCTTATCTTGTGACTCTACCACTCAGCATGAAACTTGAGGATTTCCAGTGTCTGAGGAAGTGTAGGATGGAGTGTGTCACTCCAGCAATGATACATTGCCACAGCTCACTGGCTAGAACTACTTGCATTGCCCCATAGAAGTATGGGGTAGTAGGGAAGTGTAATTCACCCATATTACAAAAGCAGAGCAGAGCTGAGTTTGGGTCACCCTTTGGTGTCTCCACTTCAGCATTCTTTGTTTATAAATAATATTATACCTTCACAATAGTACATTTTATACATTGCCTAGGCATTATTCAGAATGTCTGTGAAGTAAACATTTCCCATAACTTATCTATGCCCCAAACGTAGACACAGTTATATGCTACTGATCCATCTTTTTTGTTTGTTTTTTTTTGTTTTTTTTTTGCGATACGCGGGCCTCTCACCGTTGTGGCCTCTCCCGTTGCGGAGCACAGGCTCCGGACGCGCAGGCTCAGCGGCCATGGCTCACGGGCCCAGCCGCTCCGCGGCACATGGGATCCTCCCGGACCGGGGCACGAACCCGTGTCCCCTGCATCGGCAGGCGGACTCTCAACCACTGCGCCACCAGGGAAGCCTGCTACTGATCCATCTTTGATATAGCAGATGCTTTAAATGGCTTTGGTAATTGGTGCTGGCTTTGCACTGATCCAGTTACATTCTATAAATCTGCAATTTATTACATCAGTTCTGATCATGGGCAAGTCTGTGAGGTGAGTAGCGTCCATTGGGAACAGGCAGCAGCCTGAAGATAACTGGCCTGCTCGAGACTTGAGCCAGTTCTTGGTTTCATTTGGATTGTGTTCTAATGAAATGCACCCATCCTTGGCCCTAGCCTGGCTTCAGGGTCTCAGGATGTCAAGTGACCATGAGTTGAGTTCCTTAACCTTCCTTCTTTTTATTGGAGTGAGGAGGTGGTAGTTTATGAACAGAACAGTTTTCTAGACTTTTCATGTAAGGAGACCAACGGCTAGGAGATGACCCCTGGCTGTCCAGAGAATGGGGTGAGCTTTTACTCCTGTCCCTGAAGCCACAATATGAAATTTTCAAATTGGAGAGAATCTTGCTGGCAAATGGAAGTTTTGCTCTTCTAATTTTTTATAAGTTTTGGGGTATAAGAAAGGTCATCCAATTTTTCAGATTCATCCGTCTTAACTTTTTTTTGGTCCATCTGTTTTTGTCCTGGCACACACAGTGGTAAATTCTTCATTTCAGGGCTGCTTCACTGCTCTTCCAGAACAGAGAAAAGAGAGCACTCAGAATTATTATTAATTTCTAAATAAAATGGGCCAGGTCTTATGCTCTCCTAAAAATGGAAACAGTCTTTTTCACAGACCATACAGGGGGTAAGATTTTAGTGTCGTTTGTGGGAGAGCGGCTGTCAAAGTCTTTGTAGGAAAAGGCAATTAACTGTTTGTGAAGCTGGCAGTGGGGCCCTGGGGAAGGGGGAGGAGTGGGAGATGAGAGGGTCAGGTTCTGATCCCCTTCGGCGGTCCATGTGGCTCTCTCCTGGCAGAGCGCCCCTTGATGTCAAAGCGAGCTGTGTGCGCCAGCATTGAAGCAGAGTGAGGAGAATCAGATACCGCGTCTGAGCGGTTTGCAGTTTTCCTTCTTTTCCTTTTCTCCCTTTTTGTCTTTCACCATGACAGTTTTCAGAATAAAGGAGCATTGCTTTCTGAACAGAGTGACTCTTATACAGTTATTTGGAAATGCTGCATTTAAGCCCCAGGGACAATATTTTTGGCTATGAAGCTAAGTGCAAAGTTGAAGTTGAAAATCAGACACTGGGGTTCCTATTATTATTAAAACTTGCCTGAGTTGGGGCTTATCCTCAAATTTGGTAAGTTTAGCTGGTCATCTGGAGCCAGGGGGGAAGCAAGGTCAGTAACTCTCTAGGTATTTGTTCTTGTCTCTGCCCTCAACCTGCTCCGTGTCCTTGGGTGAGATCAGTCAAATCAGTTTCTTGTTTTACAAAGTGAGAGTGGATAAGGGTACAAGGGGAGCTGGGAAAATGCAATGTTTAATCAAGCCTTTATAAAGTTTGGTTGCCTGGTATAAATTGTACTATGCCTAATAAATGATTTTTAATCAGGAAGATGCTTATGAAAGGGCTGAGGAAATATGGTAATTAGCACTATGGGACCAGACATAATCAAGTACAAATGGTGCCTCAAGGTCATCTGGTCCTAACATTTGCTTCATGGCAGGAGCAATTCCAACCATCTGATTGAGTTCTTTCATTTGACTCTCCTGATCATATTTACTTGCCAGTGGATGAGGAATGTGTGTGTTTGTGATTTAATATTGTAATATATTGTGCTATAGCTATATTTTTAGGGTCTTACCAGGCATTGTGGTAAATGCTCTGTAGGTTATTAACTCATTTGATTGTCATAAGAGCTTTTCAAATACAGTTTAAAAATAGATACAGTGTTTACTGGTCTCATAATGAGTAATGATTATTATTTTTTAATAATGATTATTTTAAAAAATTGAAATAATTTCAAACTTACAGAAAAGTCACAAGAGTAGTAAAAAGAATTTTTCTTGAACCCTTTGAGAGCAAGTTGCTGATGTGATGCTCTGTCACCCCGAATGCCATGTGTATTACCTGACCTCCATCACCATAGGTGGTACATTCAAGCCTGCCATTCTTTATAGTGAAGGGATTCAATCCAGGACCATGTGTTGCATTTAATGGTTATGTCTTTACAGATTCCTTCAGTCCGGAACTTTCTTTTCTTGAGTTTCGTGATCTTGACACTTGTGAAGATTATAGGCCAGTTGTTTTGTAGAATATATCCATTAATCTGTGTTTGTCTGATAATTGCTCATGATTAGATCCAGGTTATGCTATTTTTGGTGAGGAATATCACAGAATTGATGCTGTGTTCTCATTGCACCCTATCAGATGGTACACAATTTTATTTGTCTCATTGCTGGTGATGGTAACCTGGATCCCTTGATGAAAATACTGTCAGGTCCATCATAAAGTTACTCCTATCCCTTTTGTAATCAGGAAATATTTTGTGGGGACGTACTTTGAGATTAAATATTCCATTCCTCATCAAACTTTCACCCACTAGTTTTAGCACATCCATTGATGTTTCTTGCCTGAATTAATTATTACTATCATGGTAACCAACTGGTGATTTTCTGATTCCATAATTCCTCCCACATTCATCAGATGGCATTCCATTGTAAGGAAAAGCTTTTTCTTCTCCTCATTTCTTTCTTTCTTTATGTATACCAGTATAGACTCATGGATTCTTTTTCTGTTTAATGGGTTACAATCTATTGCTGTCATTGTTTATCTTGATATTCACATGGTCTCAGATTTGGCTAGTGGTAGCTCCTTTAAGCTGGCTTGTGGGTTTTTTTTTTTTTTTTTTTTTTTTGCAGTACGTGGGCCTCTCACTGTTGCGGCCTCTCCCGTTGCGGAGCACAGGCTCCGGACGCGCAGGCTCAGCGGCCACGGCTCACGGGCCCAGCCGCTCCGCGGCATGTGGGATCCTCCCGGACCGGGGCACGAACCCGTGTCCCCTGCATTGGCAGGCGGATTCTCAACCACTGCGCCACCAGGGAAGCCCGGGCTTGTGTTTTTTAATGTGTACTTGTCACTCTTTAAGCAATGCCTTACCATTTGACACAACAAGATGCTCTAGGCTCATCTTGTATTTTTCCTGCCCCAGCCATGGAATCAGTCATTTCTGCAAAGAGCCCTGGGTTCATTTTAATGGAGAACAGTATTTAGCAACCAGGGGTGGGGTGCTGGATGTGCTCATTACTATTGGGATTGCTGCTTTCAGACCCTCTCAGTGGACAGAACTAGGGAGAATATGCATATATGTACACACACGTCCACTAGATTTATTTCTGTAAATATCTATCTATATTGAGAATCTTGAGTTCACATCAACACTTAAAATTCGAATCCAGCAACACAAAGTTCATTATAGTTTTCCTCCTGGATCCCATTATCATCTTTATGTTTACATATTTGACCGATTGCCCTTGTAAGCAATGAATCTTGCCAATCATCATTCTCCCCTCGCCATGTAACAGGTCTCCCAGTACCACTGCCTGTCTTGGGCTCTCGTGCTGGCCACTGCACTCCTCTTTCTTCCTATAGGAAAGGCTCCAACACTCTGTGCAGGGCTGCTGGCTACTTCCCTCTCCCCAACATACACACCCTCCCCTCCCTGCCTCCAGATTCCTGCTTTACCCTTTTCAATTTAATGCCTTTTAATTTGAATGATTCATAAGGGGAGAGAGGGAGAGAAGGAAGGAAGGAAAAATGGCTAATTTTTTATTTAAGGCTGATGCTGATAGAACTTGCTACTCAGTATTCTTTCTTTGGTTTGCATTGAAAAGTGATGTCTCTGCCATGCATGTGAAACAAGTTATATTCCCTCCTTAGCATGTCCTTGTTAGTGTGAGCAGGCTGCTCTAATTAGAATACCTATCAATATGTGACAGAGACCCCAAATAATAGTGGTTTAGACAAGATAGAATTTTTTTGGCCAACTTATTTATTTACTTTTTAAACTAACACTAGGCATTTATGAGTTAGGAGCTGTTGTAAGTGTACTATATACATATACATAAAAACTCATTGAATCCTTAATATCCCTGTAGGAAAGGAGACAGAAGCACAGAGAGGTTAAGTAACTAGTTCAAGGTCACACAGCTAGTAAATGACAGAATTGGGATTAGAGGCAGTCTGGCTTCAAAACTCATTTTTTTAACAACCACCGACAGCTGCCACAGTCTTGATAACTCTAGCTGCTTAAGCAAATTCAGACACAAGTGTAATCTACCTTAAAGACCACAACTATTTTTAAGGTTTTGCTCATATTGCTTTGTATAAATTATGGCTCATTTTGGCTCAGTAGTGCTAAATCTGACTTAAATTAAATTAATACCTTAAAAAAAAGACAAGCATATTCATCAAGTGTTAATTTTGCACAACAGCTACATTTTACATAATTTACCCTGGCAAAACTGTGGACTGTCAGTTTTCTGTGTCAAATAGCATTTTTTTGTGATTCATCAAACTGTAGTTATGAGATGCAGAATCATACAGTAACAGGAACCAAAACTGGAAAGGGGGTGGGGCAGTTCAGAGAAGGCCAAAATCAGGAAAAAACTCTATATTTAGGAAGCAAAACCAGAATATTTTTGGAGTAATTTTAATTACAGATGTCCATGGACTCCAAACATATTGCTGCAAATGTTTATGCATGATTTTTATGTAAAATGACTTCACATAGTGAGACATCATGTGCCTGTATGCTTATTGTGACATAACCAAATCATCTGATAGGATTCTTTCCTAACACAAAGGGCTTTAAAACTTTTGGAAATATGAACTCTGCCTTGATAGCTGACGTAGATGCTAGTCTCAGCATTTCCGTCAAGGAGAATCTGCTTCGATTTTCTGTGCTTGTTTCTAACCCATTAGATGGAAGCAATAGTACCAGCTTACACTTTTTGCTCTAGAATGTTACTAACTTAAATAGAGTTTATTAGGGGTGTGAGGGACATTAGAGGTCATCTAGTCTAATGGTTTTCCAGCTTTTTGAAAGCACTAGTTCTCTTTTAATCCATGTCTTTTAATATAAGTTATCACTAAAAGTTTAGAGCAGATCTAGTCTGCTAATAACACGCTTGGGTCTGGGGTCCGGGGCCCGAGGCCTGGCCTGTTGGCCTCACCATCCTCCAGCAACCTCTGAGGCCCGCAGGACACAGGTTGAGGACCACTGAGCTCATCCAACTCACTCCCATTTCACAGTTGTGAAAACCAGGACCCAGAGGTGGTCACTTAACAGAAGTCTGATGGAGGACTTGCACTGGAGCTGAGCTCTAATCCCTAGTCTTTTGACTCCCAATCAAGTATTCCTTCTGTTAAAGTAAGTTTTATTATTATTCTCCATTTTTTACTCTCTTCTTTAAAAAGATCATAATTCTCTGAAATTTAATTATTACCTGTATGTAGATGACATCATAGTTTTTATCAACTGTTCTTGTCTATCTTTCTGTAAAGTACATACCCATTTTTGTCACAAGAATGCTTGGTTGACTTGTTCCCCCTTGAAACAATATAGCAAAGAGCTTTGTAGCGATAGCTGCGCAATACCCAACTAGTCTTTCCAGTTCAAAATACCACTCTTATTCTGTTCTCTAGTACTTATATTTGGGGGTGATATTTGATGCCTCCCTTTCCTTTCCTTACCATCCACTCATTTGCAAAATCTAAGTCACTGTAAATTGTTTCTGTTGAACTATTTTTATTGAATTGGATTTTATGCTTTTTTCTACACAACGAACTTGAATCTGAACGTTGGCTCCATGCTGTTCTTACGTTGCACACTGAGAATACACATGCATAAGATATGAGATCCAGGCAGTCTTCCTTCCCCTCTCTCTCCCCTCTACCCCCAGCGCTCCTGTTGATGAACTCACAGATTAGGGGACAGTGAGGTCGCAATAATGGAGCCACACTCAGCTGGACCATGGAATCCTCACTTCTGAGTTACTTCTTTCCTGATTTTATTCATTCAGTTATTTGTGGGTTTCAGTTAAAACGGTTTGCCAACCATGCCCGCATGTTACATTCTTTGTCAGTCTCTTTCGAAAAACCAAGTACCGTTGTGAGTGTTTAAAGACCCTCTGTGATGTTTCCCCCGGCCCTCCCATCCTAGCAGGAGCACATGTGCCTTCTCTCCTCCTCCTCCCCTTTGTCCCCTAACCACACTCTCCCATCAAGTCTCACTTTCTTCTTAGCAAGGAAATTTTCTTGTCATCCCCAGCTCTTGCATAGCTCGTTCTCATATATTTTCCATCATGCTTTGTTCAGAAACACTGGTTTGTACATCTACCACCCTGGATTCTTTCTGGTCTTTATTTATTTAAAAGATTAAAAAAAAATAAATTTATTTATTTAATTTATTTTATTTTTGGCTGCGTTGGGTCTTTGTTGCTGCATGCAAGCTTTCTCTAGTTGTGGCGAGCGGGGGCTGCTCTTCGTTGCGGTGCGCGGGCTTCTCATTGCGGTGGCTTCTCTCGTTACGGAGAACGGGTTGTAGGTGCTCAGGCTTCAGTAGTTGTGACACGTGGGCTCGGTAGTTGTGGCTCATGGGCTTTAGAGTGCAGGCTTAGTAGTTGTGGCGCACAGGCTTAGTTGCTCCGTGGCACGTGGGATCTTCTCGGACCAGGGCTCGAACCCATGTCCCCTGCATTGTCAGGTTGGCGCACAGGCTTAGTTGCTCCGTGGCACGTGGGATCTTCTCGGACCAGGGCTCGAACCCATGTCCCCTGCATTGGCAGGTGGATTCTTAACCTCTGCACCACCAGGGAAGCCCTAAAAGATTTTTTTGATGTGGACCATTTTTTTTTAAAGTCTTTATTGAATTTGTTACAATATTGCTTCTGTTTTATGTTTTGGTTTTCTGGCCACAAGGCATGTGGGATCTTAGCTGCCTGACCAGGGATCGAACCCACACCCCCTGCATTGGAAAGTGAAGTCTTAACCACTGGACCGCCAGGGAAGTCCCTCTTTCTGATCTTTAAAAAAAACACCCCAAATCAGTCCTGTAGGAAGCTTTGATTAATCCTGTTCTACCTGTTCCCACAAATAATAACATTGTAATCTTGAGAGTTACAAGAGTTTCAAAGAGTTACAAAAGCCCAAGAGTTTCTACAGGCTCATTAGGAGGTAATGTGACCTTTCCTTTTGACATTTGTCCTGTTGAGTCTTTTTTTTTTTTCCCTTTAAATTTATTTATTTATTTATATTTTTGGCTGCACACGGGCTTTCTCTAGTTGTAGTGAGCGGGGGCTACTCTTCGTTTCGATGCGCGGGCTTCTCATTGCAGTGGCTTCTCTTGTTGTGGGGTGCGGGCTCTAGGCACACGAGCTTCAGTAGTTGTGGCACGTGGGCTCATTAGTTGTGGCTCACGGGCTCTAGAGCGCAGGCTCAGTAGTTGTGGCACACGGGCTCAGCTGCTTCGTGGCATGTGGGATCTTCCCGGACCAGGGCTCGAACCCGTGTCCCCTGCATTGGCAGACGGATTCTTAACCACTGCGCCACCAGGGAAGTCCCCTGTTGAGTCTTTAAAACATTTTTTACATTGATGGATGTTAAAATAAATAGCCCTGTGAAATTAATTATATTTAGTGTAAGGATATTGATGTGGGCATTGTTGCCAATGTTTTGGTCATGGACTTTATAAATTATGTGACTGATCATGTTTCTCTTGGTGCACTGGTTGCCAGGAAGCTCAAAGCAAATTTTGTGGCAAATCTTCAGAAAGCATTTAGAATTTCACAGCTCTTGCTGCTTTTTTTCAACTTTACCCTGTGGTTTTATCTTTATCTTTTCCCCTGCTCTCCTCTGAATTTTTGTTTAATCTCACTATAAGTAATTTTTTGTACATGTGTTTATAAACGAACTTAATTTGCTTTTGAAAAAAGGCATAGCAAAACAAAACATGATTGCTTATTAAGCTATAGATTTAAGTAGTTAGCTAAATGTAAAGCAAGCCTGTGATTCTTAACATTCCGTGTGGCTCCAACACAAGTGTGGTACTCCAGTGTACATTTACATATGCTGGGCAAAGAGATAAAGAGAAGATGTTATAAATGCAAATTAATATTATTTACTTGAGGAGATTTTAGAGAATTTTGAGAGAATGTGTTAGAAGCCTGCTTGTTTCTTTGCAGCTCAGGTTTTTATATTTTTTCTTTCAAAATTTGCTTTAAATGCTACTTTGCCTTAGGAAGAAAAAGTTGTTTAACTTAATGAAGTTGTATTTAATGGTCAGTACTCAAATTTGCTTTGGAAGTTGGCTTACTTGTGTGTAATATCTCAGTTCCACTCACCAGAGCTAAGTCCCTGCTGCTGTGAATTCAAGCATGCTGTCTCTTGATGTTGAGGCAGCTGCAGCTGGAAAAGTAGATGTGTTCTGTTGATGTTAATCAAAGTGACTAATAATGTTTCATTGAGAAACAGCAGCGGGTGAGCAGAAATTTTGGGAGACAACTAAGAAACTTGAGGCTGAAAAAAGAAATACCGCTTAGTCAATCAACAAGCACTTACAGAGCATGCATGGCATGTAAGGAGTTTCTTGCTACATATGTGATTTATAGCAGGTAAGGTATATCAGATGGTGTCTCTAAGAGGATTTTCTACATTTGCAGGCCCAAGAGCAATCGGAAATAATGATGTTAATTATTCCGTAAATGATAGGCATTAAAAAGTCTAACCTCATCCAGTGAAAACTGTTTTGATCCAGAAAAGATTTATCAGTATCCCACGAGCTCTGCTATCAGACTGCATGGGTCAGATATTGGGTCTTAGAAGTATACTGTCCAAAGAGCACTGCCAAAAAATTATGGCCCCCTGGGCTGTTTTAAGGGCCATAGAAAACGTTTCAGCTATAATATGAACGAGAGATCATGATGATGGTGGCGATTATGACGGTAACGATAAAGCAGCCCCCGTTTACACAGCCTTGCTTTGCGCCAGACCCCGTGCTGAGCACTTGACATTGGTTCTCTCACTTAAGCCTCACATCAGCCCTATGAGGTAGGTTCTATTATTTTCACTTTTACTGATGAGGAAACAAAAGATTAGGGAGTTTATTAGACAGGCTAGGCTAACTGCTATTTATTTATTTAGGCTGTGTTGGGTCTTCATCGTTGGGTCTTTGTTGCTGCGCGCGGGCTTTCTCTAGTTGCGGCGAGCGGGGGCTACTCTTCATTGCGGTGCGCAGACTTCTCGTTGCGGTGCCTTCTCTTGTTGCGGAGCACAAGGGCTTCAGTAGTTGTGGTGCGTGGGCTCAGTAGTTGTGGCTCGCGGGCTCTAGAGCACAGGCTCAGTAGTCGTGGCGCACGGGCTTAGTTGCTCCGAGGCATGTGGGATCTTCCTAGACCAGGGCTCGAACCCGTGTCCTGTGCATTGGCGGGCAGATTCTTAACCACTGCGCCACCAGGGAAGTCCCCTAACTGCTCTTAATACCGCAACATCTGTGTTGCCTAACACAATCAAGGTTTATTTCTCTCTCCATGAAATGAGGGCCCAGGAGAGGACGGCTTTGCTCCACACAGCCATTTGAGAGCAGGTTCATTTCATCTAGTGGCTCTGCCATCCGTAGGGCCCCAGGGTCCACCCCTGGATCCTTTGCACTTGGCTGGGAGCCTAGGTCAGGGAGGGTGTGGAGAACAGAGGGCTGGACACACATCACTTTTGCTCACATTTCATGGGCAAAAACTCAGTAACATGGCCACACATAATTTCCAGGGAGCTGGTACTTACGAGGTTCCAGGAAGAAGAGGATACAGGTGTGATGAGCATCTAGCCAAGGTTTGTCACAAGAGATGTGACCAAGGTCACATAGGTACTAAGGGGCAGAGCTGAGATGCAAACTCAAAGAGAGCCTACCCCTCAAGGAAAACATGCACAAGGACCCATAAAGCAAATGTCCTTCGTTAAGGAGGAAAATGACATTGTTGAGCGTAAGGTTTATGTTGTAATTTGGACAAAGAAAGGAACCTAAAGAAATAAGTTAAATCCACCACTGTCAAGATGAGAACATTAATTACTTCTCTGAAATGAGCTTGAAAGGGTCAAGCAGGATTGCAAGAAAGGCTTCTTAGTATGGCCAAGATTCTTATAGGCTGAAGTCAGCCTAGACTAGAATTTTTGCCTTAAATTACCGACCCTGCCCCTGCCCACTTAGTGGCAGAGGGCATTTTATAGAAAGCATTTTGCTGGGTTCATTCTTTTTTTTTTTTGGCCACGCCGTGTGACATGCGGGATCTTAGTTCCCAGACCAGGGATCGAACCCGTGCCCCCTGCATTGGGAGCACGGAATCCTATGCACTGTACCACCGGGGAAGTCCCTGAGTTCGTTCGCTTCCAAGGAGACATAGGTCTTCCAGTGACATGCGGACTTGTGTAATCACAAATGATAAGAGAAATGGATAGATTTTTATTAACAAAACCACAAAATAGCTATGTCTGTGTATTTAAATATGTACATGTGCATTAGATTGAACCAAATGGAAAAGCCAGTATTGGATTATTTTTGACCTGCAGAAAGGCCATTTCACATGGTTCAACCTAATATTCGCTGGAAATGAGTGTCTAAATTAAGTGGTCATCTATAGATGCATAATTTCATAATGTGAGCTCAGTGTTTGTCAAGCAGTTGAAATGACCCCTAGATATACTAAGTAGGGAGGCTGCCCAGCCTCTGCTGGCCGGGGCAGTCAGCAGCATGGATAGAACCGTTTGTGACTGGCTTGAGTGAGACTTCTTGCGGTGGGAGTGTGCTCGTCCCTCCTCTCATTTCTATTGTGACGCTTTGCCGCTGTTCCAGAAAATCCCGACTGCATTCACTTTAATCCATTTGGTAGTTTTGAAAGCAGCTACTAAGTGCAAATGTTTTGGAGAGGAATTGCACAGAGAATCCCTATCCAAAGATCGCTCCTTTGCTTCCTAGGAGAGGGTGAGGCTGTGAAGTCCTGAGACACAGGACAGGTCGGATTTGATGGAGAAGAGGGATATGTTAGAGGTTTGCAGCATCAGAGGTGTTAGGCAGGGGTCAGTTAGAGGTCACTGTATACTTGCTGGGACAGGAGATTTGGGGTCGCCGGACGGCAGAAGGGATAGAGAAAGGGACTTGGCGTGATCTTGGAGATGAAGTTCGCCTCTGTCACGATTTTGCACAGGGCTGCTTTTCCATGACTGTGGAGTCAGTAGGAGGAGAATGTGCTCTCTGACTCTTCTGCATCTGCTGATTCTGAAAATCTCCTCATGGGTTCTAGGAGATTTCTGTCGTGTGGTGTGCCGATGGTCCCAGACCGCATGGCTAAAACAACATCTACTACTTCTAACTCCAAGAAAATAAAAGATCCGTGTGGAGAGAGGTAAAGTATCTGGCAAGAAGTGACTAGAAATGTAAATAATTATTGGCCCCATTTCCTGTATCTTCCTGATTTCTTATATTCTCTCCTGTTATCCTCCAGTTGTCCTCCTGTGGCCCTTCATTCAGCTTTTCTTTTTCTTACTCCAAAATTAATACATAAGAATGATATCGGGGGGCTTCCCTGGTGGCGCAGTGGTTGAGAGTCCGCCTGCCGATGCGGGGGACACGGGTTCGTGCCCCGGTCCGGGAAGATCCCACGTGCCGCGGGGAATATCCCACGTGCCGCGGAGCGGCTGGGCCCGTGAGCCATGGCCGCTGAGCCTGCGCGTCCGGAGCCTGTGCTCCGCAACGGGAGAGGCCACGACAGTGAGAGGCCCGCGTACCACCAAAAAAAAAAAAAAAGAGAATGATATCGGGACCTCTTAATGTTTGAGTGCTCAGTACTTGTTATCTTCTTTTTCTCTATTTTTATTCCGTTGGGAATCTCATTAAGTCCCATGGCTGAAAATAGAAACTGTTGGCTTAAGAGTCTCAAGCTTCTGTTTCCAGTTCAGATTTCTCCCCTTATCTCCCGACTCGAGCATCTGACTTGGACGTATATGTTCCTTGTCTGGTAGACACATCAAACGCAACCCAAATTGCCTTCCTGGTCTCCCCCAAAGCTGTTCCACCCTCTGCCTTCCCCTTCTCAGTAGATGGCAAATCCATCTTTCTGATGGATTGGACCAAAAATCTTTTTTTTTTTTTTAAATTTTTGACCACGCTGCGCCGCTTGCAGGATCTTAGTTCCCGGACCAGGGATCAAACCTGTGCCCTCTGCAGTGGAAGCCCAGAGTCTTAACACTGGACCGTCAGGGAAGTCCCCAGACCAAAATCTTGAAGACATAGGCTTGCACCCTCTTTTTTTTCTCACACTCCACATCTCATCTGTCAGAATTTCTTTTCTGTGTTGCTGCACTGAGATCTTGTCTGGTCACCTGATTTTCCTTCTGTCTGTCCTCAACACCCCAGCCAGAATGCTCAAGCCCCTTCTCTGCTCAGTGCAATGCTCCCTATTGCACTTGGAGTGAAAGCTGAAGTGACCCCAAGACCTTGTAGGACCTGCTCTACCCCACACCACCCTATCTCTCTTCACTCATCCTTTCTCCTCTTGCCCTCTCCCTTTCCACTTTATTATTATTTTTAAAATTAATTATTTATTTTTGGCTGCATTGGGTCTTCGTTGCTGCGTATGGGCTTTCTCTAGTTGAGGCAAGCGGGGGCTACTCTTCTTTGTGGTGCACAGGCTTCTCATTGCGGTGGCTTCTCTTGTTGTGGAGCAGGGGTCTAGGCGCACGGGC
Organism: Physeter macrocephalus; assembly: GCF_002837175.3. Taxonomy (NCBI): domain Eukaryota; kingdom Metazoa; phylum Chordata; class Mammalia; order Artiodactyla; family Physeteridae; genus Physeter; species Physeter macrocephalus. The sequence goes on from NC_041228.1 coordinate 69,798,606, forward strand.
TTCAGTAGTTGTGGTTTGCAGGCTCAGTAGTTGTGGCTCACGGGCTCAGTAGTTGTGGCTCACAGGCTCTAGAGCGTAGGCTCAGTAGTTTTGGCACACGGACTTAGTTGCTCCATGGCATGTGCGATCTTCCCAGATCAGGGCTCGAACCTGTGTCCCCTGCATTGGCAGGTGGATTCCTAACCTCTGTGCCAGCAGGGAGGTCCCTCCACTTCCACTTTAGCCATATGGCTTCTCTGATGTTCCATGATCAGGATGGACACAGTCTTAGCTTAGGGTCTTTCCACTGGCTGTTCTCTCTGCCCCCAGATGCACGCATGGGTCACTCGCTCACCAACTTCAAGTCTTTGCTGAAATTTCATCTTTTCAATGAAGCCTACTCAGGCCACTTTGTAGAAAATTATGTCATCTTCCTGGCCTAACTCTCTAAATCTCCTACCCAGCTCTACTGTTTTCTGTAATACCTGTCATCTTCCAATATTATATATTAATATATAATGTACCATATAATATACCTTTTTATATGTTTAATTTTTTGGTATCTGTCTCTTTTCACTGGAATATAAGCACCATAAGGGCTAGGAAGTTCTTTGTTTCCTTCACTGATGTATCCCAAGCACTGAAAATGAGACTGACACATAGTAGATGCTCAATAAACATTTGTAAAATGATTTATTATACGGAGGTTAATTATATTTAGTACATAATTGAATGAAATCCATCTTAAAATTTGTATGAAACTCATTGCATACTTTCAGCAGGTGTTTAACTGTGGTTTGACTTCTGTCCCCTTTAGTGCGATGGACTAGATAATTTGGGCCAATATTCCTGTTGACATTGACTAAAAAAGCTTGACAGAATATTTAAAAGTCTTTCAAATAGCATCCAAGAACTGACAAGGGAGTAAAAAATTACACTGCCAAGACCTGGGGGAAGACAGAAATCCAGAAACATGATCTTGTTTGGGATCACCTTTGCTTTGTGGGGAGTATTTACCAACCCAGAACAGGTGGCTGAGAGGCTGAGCAATGCTTTCAGTAGCCTCACAGTGCAGGGGGGATCAAAACTGGAGTCCAGTGATACCAAGAGGGAGGAGTCCCAGGGAACATCCAGGTTGTGGATGGGACACCAGAAGGGCTGCACCCCAGGAGTGAGAGTGAATAGACATAAACCATCTCTTGCATGGATTCCAGCCAGGCTTCAAGTTGTCCAGGGGTCTCCAAACTTCAACCTCTGAAGTTTGACCAAATGGATCCTAGGTTGTCAGTTCCCCTGAGCTCCTGGCAGAAGCAAATGGAAGTCTTTTGGAGGAAGACAGAGGTCATCCTCAGCTTCAAATTATTACTAAAAGTTTTTTTTTTTTTTCAACTACGATGTTTATTACTAAAGATAACTAGGCACACAGGGAGACAAGAAATCATGAACGAGAACCAGTATGAACAACAGACCACAGAAGCAGATCCATGGGACATCTGGATAGTGTAATCACCAGAGGCAGAGTAACATAAACCGTGTTTATTATGCTTATGGAGATAAATCTCAGTCTTAAACATTTCACTAGGAAACTGAAAATAATAAAAAGTGATATTGCAAATTTGAAAGAGAGTGAACTAGAAACTCTAGAATTGAAAAATATAGTAATCAAACTAGAAGTGGTTTTATCCCCACTAGTATTCTCTAATAATGATATATTCCTTGTTGAAATAATGCAGTGTTGGTGAATGTTCCTATTTTATTTTCACTTTTTCTGGCCAGGTTTAAGCTGATGTAAAGTAATTGTTAAATATGACCATATTTTTATGCTCAACATTATATTTTCATTCCCGATGTTCCTTTGTGACAATGTAGTGAAAGTTATCTTGTTTAGAATACTTTGTGTTTTGTTTTTGAATGGTTTTGCAGTTGTTTCTTTTATTTAATTTTCTTTATTTCTTGATTGCAACATTTCTCCTTTGGTAATTGGTTAACTTAGTCAGTCTGAGAATTTCAAGAATAACAGGATTTTAGAGGGAGAAAAGGAGCCAAGGCCAGAAGTCTCAGCCCCGTACTCCTGATTTTAGAGAATCCTGTAACTTTGGAGTTGCTTGGCATTCCGGACTGTTCTGATTACTGATATCAGACTCATAGCTGACCCATATCACTGATGTTTGAAGGCTCAACAAAGGAATTCTCTTGTCCTTTGAAGGCATTCATTTAACTGTGGTATTGGTTAGTATATTTTCAGAGAGTTTTATAACCTTAGATTGCATATTTGAAAGAGATTGTACTGAAAGAAGACACACCAGATGGCATTAAGGGGGAAAAAGGCAATCTAATCTAAAATGTGGTAATAAATGAATTTTTATTTAATTAGTATGCTAATGATTAATAGGAAAGTCAGTGCAAGTGACAGCAAAGATATATTAGACATGTATTAGACACTCGGATTTATGCTGCTGTAGTCTGTCAGATAGACACAGCCCTGCTTGTGTATCATGGGACTCAGGAGCAGAGAAAGAAAAGTACCTATTGTTGACAGGCGCAACACTGGACGCTTGCTTTATTTAAACAGCCCCTGTCTTTCTTCCTGAGGAGCAGCAATGTAGTAGCCAAGTGCTTTGCAGGATGTGATGTAACAACAAGAGTTTCCAGGTAGAGCCAATGACTGAGCCAGGTGAGTGGTCCCTTTGTGGCTGCAAATGTTTTATGTTTGTTTGAAGATCGAATTCCTGATCTGTGGCTGAGGTTTAAGAGCAGGGTCTATGCTCCCAGGAGGAAGGGATTGGAAACAAAATAAATCAAGGTTTTAGGAGTCCAGATGAGTGGGTTGGGTTCAGGAGAGGGCACCTGCCTTTGGTGGGCAGGTAGGATGAGGGCACCTGAAGGCATATCAAGGAGACAGAAGCACAGTCACACTGATGGGAAACGTGCCACTGGGGCTTCCACCAGAGGCCTCCAAGCTGGGAACATTCATTCTAAGGAGTGTGCACGGTGACTCATTGGACAAAGAAGAGAAATACCGGCAGGACCATTTATATTTGTTTTTGTCTCATTTAAAAAAAATTGTACTCTTACATATGTCTTATGATGTATATAATATAGTGCTACAAAGGTACAGGTGTGGGATGCATGCTCAATAATCTTTTTTTTTTCTTTCTCTTTGCATTCTTTTTTTTAAAAAATTAAAGTATAGTTGACTTACAATATTGTGTTAGTTTCAGGTGAACAGGAAAGTGATGCATTTATCTATATATATATTGTTCAGATTATTTTCCATTATAGGTTATTACAAGGTATTGAATATAGTTCCCTGTGCCATACAGTAAATCCTTGTTGTTTATCTATTTTATATATATAGTAGTTTGTATTTGTTAATCCCATACACCTAGCTTATCCCTCCCACCTCCCTATCCCCTTTGGTAACCATTAATTTGTTTTCTATGTCTTTGAGTCTGTTTCTGTGTTGTATATGGATTCATTTGTATTATTTTTTAGATTCCACATATAAGTGACATCATATAATATTTGTCTCTCTCTGTCTGACTCACTTCACTAAGTACAGTATTCTCTAGGTCATCCCTGTTGGATACTCAATAACCTTTGCAAATAGCGTGCTATCATCTCATGCCTAAATACAGTAAGATTAGGCCACTGGCTAATCCAGTTTTGTACAGGTGTACAGGGTTGGCTCAAAACCCAATGGGACTGAACCTGCAGGTGACAGGCTGCTCAGTACCTGGCAGAGGTGAGCAGAGAAGGAGGCGAAGGACTGGCAAACTCAAAACCTTGCACAGTGTTGTTTTGTTTTTAAATTGAAGTATAGTTGATTTACAGTGTTATATTAGTTTCAGATGTACAGCTTAGTGATTCAGTACTTTTACAGATTATACTCCATTAAAAGTTATTACAAGATAATGGCTATAATTCTCTGTGCTATTCAATATATCCTTGTTACTTATGTATTTTATACATAGTAGTAGTTTGTATCTCTTAGTCCCATAACCCTAATTTTCCTCTCCCTCTCCCCTTTGGTAACCACTAGTTTGTTTTCTATATCTGTGAGTCTGTCTTGCATATACGTTCATTTGTATTATATTTTAGATTCTACGTATAAGTGATATACAATATTTGTCTTTATCTGTCTGACTTATTTTACTAAGCATAATATTCTCTAGGTACATCCATATTGCTGCAAATGGCAGAATTTCATTCTTTTTTTAGGCTGAGTAGTATTCCGTTGTATATATATACACCATATCTTCTTTATCCAGTTGTCTGTTGATGGGCATTTGGGTTGCTGCCATGTCTTCACTATTATAAATACTGCTGCTGTGAACATGGGTGCATGTATATTTTTGAATTAGTGTTTTCATTTTTTTTTTCTGAATATATGCCCGGGAGTGGTATTGTCTGCTCATATGGTAGTTTTATTTTTAGTTGTTTTGAGAAACCGCAATATTGTTTTCCATAGTGGCTGTACCAATTTATATTCCCACTAACATTGTATGAGGGCTGCCTTCTCCCCACATCCTTGCCAGCATTTGTTGTGCGTAGACTTTTTGATGATAGCCATCGGACGGGTGTGAGGTGTTGTCTCATTGTGGTTTTGACTGGGCCTTTGCAAGAGTCTGGGGATAAGAAAGAAGGTCAGTGCGTCTGGGTCCAAGGAGCAGAAGGTGATTGGTGTGTAGTCACGCTTACGAGGCAAGCAGGAGCTGATTATGCAGAGACTTTTAGGCTGTTGTGTTAGGGGTCTGAGAAACAGAACCGACAAGATATATCTCTGTATCTACCTATCTATCTATCTGTCTGTCTATCTATCAATCTATCTACAGGCAGACCTCAGAGATATTGCAGGTTCAGTTCTAGACCACCACAATAAAGTCAATATCGCAATAAAGCAAGCCATATGAATTTTTTGATTTCCCAGTGCATATAAAAGTTATGTTTATACTGTACTGTAGTCTATTTAGTGTACAATAGCATTGTGTCTAAAAAACCCCAATGTACATACTTTAATTGAGAATACTTTATTGTTAAAAAATGCTAACCATCATCTGAGCCTTCAGCAGGTCATGGTAGTAATTTTTTTTGTTCTATTCAGTCTCTCAATGGATTGGATATGCTCATCCACATTGGGAAGGGCAATCTGCTTAACTCAGTCTACCAATTAAAGTGCTAATCTCACCTAGAAACACCCTTTCTTATATATAAGAAATAATTATATATTTCTTATATATAAGAAATTATAAATAATTTATATTTATATTTATATTATATAATATATATTATAATATATATTGTAATATATATTATATTATATTATAAATAAATATTTCCAAGGGCATTTCTTGTTATTATTTTATTGCACAATTAGAAGTTTCCCTAAGTATTGTATATATGTAGTAATATCAATTGTATATATGTAGTAAATATCAATTAAACCCAAATTCTAGCTTGTGTGAAATTTATTTGTGTTTAGGAACCAAAGTTCTGAGTGGAATTTTTGTCTCAGTGTTGATCTCCATCTGTAGTGCACGGCTTTCCTATGCATATAACACACATTTTGATATTGCCTCAGTATTTTTCATCTAAAAGTGAAAATGTCAAACAAAACACATTTCAAAGTTCCTTGCATATTTGTTGGTGTCAGATTTAGAAAACCATTCAATACCACTGATATTGAATGAACAGGTAGAAAGTTTGTATTGTTCAAGCTTCTTGTCTCCAGGACTTAGAATTGTATCTGGCACATAGTAGGTGTTCAACAAATATCAAGTGAACCAGTGATGATAGAATTTATGCAAAATGACCGGGCGCATTGTAGGTATTGGAAAAATACTTGTTGAATTCAGTGGACTCTCTTAGAAACTGGAGAAGAATGTTAAATTGATGACTTAGAATAAATGTGTTAATATTATATATATTTAACACTTAATAATTTTGAATGTTTCCATAGAGCCAAATTATATGTAAAACTCTTCGACATGCTTTTATCTGTTTCATTTAGTTTTTCTACACCTCAAAAAATGTTTCTGTTTGTTTTGTTTTAAACTAAACCCAATGGATTAAACCATATGCCTACTGTTTTCAAAATGAAAGAATTATTTTCTCACAAATGAATGAAATATCCTAGAATGTAAACCCTTAGAGGGCAAGAATCAGTATTTTCATGTTATTTAATATTCTGCAAAGGAAAATGCCAAGCCATGCACTGAGGAGACACTTATAAACACCAGCTGATTATGATAAAGCCTCTTGAAACCAGGTTTAAAATAGTTCTTTGTTTTCCAGATTATCAAAATATTATCTATATTTAGCAACAGAAAATTTTTTAAAAAGCAGATAGTTTTTTGTTTTCCAGATTGTCAAAGTATTATATATATTTAACAATGCAAAATTAAAAAACAATCTAAACATCTTTTAAATGGTCTTTAAATGTGTAGGTAAAAATCACATGAATTCCCTTAATCTCTAGGGTTTCATGTTTGTTTTTAGTGGTTTTGTTTTATCGTTAGTTTATTTATTATATCAATCATGCTTTGGCTTTATTTCTAGCTTCCCATGAGAATTTTAAGGTAAATGTAAAGTTGCTTGTAGTATAAAGCTCATTCAACAGAAAATTGCTCTAAGTGCTCATAAAGCATTTTTGAAGAAATACAGTAATCATAGGCAGTAAGAATAGGAATTTAGGGATCCATGCTCTGTTAATGATCCTTCTTCAGTAATCTCAAATTCTAGCTTTTGGCTGGTTCTGAACAGATGTTGAGGGACTTCCCTGGTGGTACAGTGGTTAAGAATCCACCTTCCAGTGCAGGGGACGCGGGTTCGATCCCTGGTCAGGGAACTAGATCCCACATGCATGCCGCAAGTAAGAGTTCACATGTCACAAGTAAGGAGCCAGCGAGCTGCAACTAAGGAACCCACGAGCCACAACTGAGAAGCCTGCCTGCCGCAACTAAGACCTGGTGCAACCAAAAAACCCCCCAAAACAGATGTTCAGAACATTGATAGTATAGGATTTCATTTGCCAGTGTGAAGAGAATGGCTGGGGAAGGCAACTAACTTTTCTGAAGCACCTACTATGTACTAGGTGCTTAATATCTTGAGTCCTTTAACCCTCAGAACAACTCTGTGATAATCTCTCTTATCTTGAAATTGGAAAACTAAAGCAAGGAGGTGTTGCACCAGTTTTCCAAGGACACACAGATGGGGAGTGGAGGAGTGGAATGCTGCCGCTGGGCTGCCTCATAGCCCGTGCACTTCCACCACGCTGGGCTGCCCCTCTTGAAGTTATCCACTGGAAAGCTCAGAGCGGTTTTGGCCATTATGCCATGAGTACTTGAGACACCAGTGGGCAAGATGATGATTTCATCATGGAAAATTCTGGAAGAGAATAATCTATAGAGGAATTTTGTCTGACCTCTAAACGCCAGACCCATCCTTAGACTGTGGCATGTGAATGGGGCTCTGACTTAGAGCAGGAGATGGTTTCATGCCATTCATCATTATTAGTCTCTTTCCAATATTCTTCTTGACAGATGACCAAAGAAAGGCCGTCAGTTCCTTTCTCCCATCCAGACTCATTGTTAGGGCTAACCAAAGTCTTTCTCGGTTTAATCTCTCCATAACTGCCATTAACCTTCATTTGGAAGCTGTAAGATGTAACTGTAAAAGGTGTTTAAGTGTATAATGTTTAAGGCAAAGGATATAAGGAAGGAATATTATCAAGAGCACAATTTGCAGTAGCTCATTATGGATGAGTCTGCTACTATTCCCTGCCTCCTTACATTTTTAAAAACGATCTAAAACTGAGAAGCCAGAAGATTCACAGTGTTTTGGCAAAGTCAGTCTTGAGAAATTCACATGAAGATATATTCTGATAAAAATCATAAAACATTTTAAATAATGAAGCTGATGAATTATTAATGTTTTATCTTACAAGGAATCTGGGGGGGTGCTGGGTTGTGTGTGTGTGTGTACAAGGAATCTGGGGGGGTGTGAATTATTAATGTTTTATCTTACAAGGAATCTGGGGGGGTGCTGGGTTGTGTGTGTGTGTGTACAAGGAATCTGGGGGGGTGCTGGGTTGTGTGTGTGTGTGTGTGTGTGTATATATATAGGTGTGTGTGTGTATATATATATATATATATATATATCTCCAGAAAAGGTAGGGAAGATATATACACCCCAGCCCCAGACTCCCCAAAGGAACTTCACCTTGAAATCTCTGCATATCTCTTCCCAGAGGTTTCCATTGTCCTGAATTTTCTGATTAACATGTCATTGTTGTTTTTTTTAATAAAGTATTTTTATTTTTAATTTTTATTTATTTTATTTTTGGCTGTGTTGGATCTTTGTTGCTGCGCGTGGGCTTTTCTCTGGTAGCAGCGAGCAGGGGCTACTCTTTGTTGCGGTGCGCAGTCTTCTCACTGTGGTGGCTTCTCTTGTTGAGCATGGGCTCTAGGCACGCGGGCTTCAGTAGTTGTGGGTTGCGGGCTCTAGAGTGTAGGCTCAGTAGTTGTGGCGCACAGGCTTAGTTGCTCCGTGGCATGTGGGATCTTCCTGGACCAGGTGTCGAACCCATGTCCCCTGCACTGGCAGGTGGATTCTTTTGTTTTTTTTTGTTTGTTTTTTTGCGGTACGCGGGCCTCTCACTTGTTGTGGCCTCTCCCGTTGCGGAGCACAGGCTCCGGACGCGCAGGCTCAGCGGCCATGGCTCACGGGCCCAGCCGCTCTGCGGCATGTGGGATCTTCCCGGACCGGGGCACGAACCCGTATCCCCTGCATCAGCAGGCGGACTCTCAACCACTGCGCCACCAGGGAAGCCCTGGCAGGTGGATTCTTAACCACTGGGCCACCAGGGAAGGCCCAGATAATGTCAAATTACTTTTTATAGCAGTGGTACTAAGTCAACCCCCATATCCTTATTAACCTGATATTGTCAGGCTTTTAAACTTTTCCCAGTCTGGTGAATGTAAAATGGTATTTCATTGTGGTTTCAATTTGTATTCAGTCCATATCTAAAGAGTTTGAGCATCTTTTCCTATGTTTATTGGCCATTCAGGTTACTGTAGTGATGTGCTTCTTCAGGTCTTTTACTGATTTTTCTATTGGATTGTTTGGCTTTTACTCACTGACTTTTAGGAGTCTTACAATATGTTCTGCACACAAATTCTCACTTTGTTTTGTACTTAAAGAATGCAGAGGTATCTAAATTTAGTGCAGTTGAATTTATAAATCTTTTAAAATTTATGTATTATGCTTTATGTATCTTAAGAAATCATTCCCTATCTCAAAGTAATAAAGATAGTCTCCTATGTTGTTTCCAAAAAGTTTTATCATTTTGTCTTTTATATTTGAATTTTTAGTCCACCTAAAATCTACCCCCAGCTTCTTTCCTTCTTTTTGGTAAGGTATAAGGTAGAGATTTACTTTTTTTTCCCCCCATAATGGATAACCAGTTATTTCAGCACCATGTATTGAAAATCCATTCCCCACTGATTTGCACAGCCAGCTATAAACCATATATGTGTAGATTTCCTTCCAGGCTCTGTATTCTATTCTGTTGATAAGTTTTGTTATCTGGTAAGGTAAATCCTCCTCCCTTATTATTCTTTTTCAGGAGTTTTTGGCCCCTTCATCTTTTGTATAAATTTTACACTTGCCTTATCAAATTTCAGTTACACACATGCACACAAGAACATGATGAGATTTTGATTGGAATTGTGTTGACTCTGTATATCAGTTTAGGCAATTAAGGAAGATTTGACATCTACATGGTATTAAGGTTTTCAGCTTTTGAAGATGGCGTATTTCTCCACTTATTTAGCTCTTTTAAAATACCTTTCGACATAGGTTTATGATTTTCTTCATAAAAGTCTTACTTATTGTTGTGAAAGCTCTTTAACCTCCAAGTAGGGGATATTTCCCAATGCCCACATCAAGTATGGCTACGAAGAACAATGGTCATGGAAGCACCTTTCAGAAGGAGGAACTCAGAGATCAAGGGAAACATTCCTAAGGCAGTTCCTTTGCGAGCATAGAAAAGAGTCAAATCAGGGTGCTTCCATCTCCCCACAAACTCCCTGGATGTAGATCTTTTATACGGATTCTCCTGCAGGATTTCAAGATCAGTAATTTCTGGATGTCTCTTATTCTGTTTCTAAATGGATTTTTTACTGTAGTTATCCTGATCCAACTCCACTGCTGTATTTTGCATATTAGAAGAGTTGGTGACTTGTGTTCTTAGTTCACAGGTCACCAAGCCTTGAGGAGCCACATCAACATCTGTTTGAGAGGACTGGATTTGAAAATTCTAATACCCATTCACTATAAAAACTCTCAGTAAACCAGGAATGGAGGGAAACTTCCTCAATTTGATAAAGACTATCTGAAAAACCCCTACAGCTATCATCGTATGTAATGAAAAGCTTGAACCTATCCCACTAAGATCAGGGGTAAAGCAAGAGTGAACCCTCTAACTATTGCTTTTCAACATCATACTGGAAGTCTTAGCTAATGCAACAAGACAAGAAAAGGAAATAAGAGGTATACAGACTAGTAAGGAAGAAATAGAACTGTCTTGCTTTGCAGATGACATGATTGTCTATATAGAAAATCTGAAAGAATCACCAAAAAACACCTTCTGAAACTAATAAGTGATTACAGCAAGATTGCAGAATACAAGGTTAATATACAAGTCAATTATTTTTCTATATACCAAAAATTAAAAAGTTAAATTTGAATTGAAAAAAAAATTTACATTAATACCCCCCAAAATGAAATACTTAGGATAAGTCTAATAAAATATGTACATGATCTATATGAGGAAACTTACAAAATTCTGATGAAAGATGTCAAGGAAGAACTAAACAAATGGCGAGGTAGCCCATGTTCATGGATAGGAAGACTCAATATTATCAATTGTCAGTTCTTCCAGTCTTGATCTATAGATTCAATACAATGCCAGTGAAAATACCAGTGAGTTATTTTGTGGTTATCAACAAGCTGACTCTAAAGTTTATATGGAGAAACAAAAGACCCAGAATAGCTAATATAGAATATTGAAGGAAAAGAACAAAGTTGGAGGACTAACATTTCCTGGCTTCAAGACTTACCATGAAGCTACAGTAATAAAGACAGTGTGATATCAATGAAAGAATAGACAAATCAATGGAACAGAATAGACATCCCAGAAATAAATCCATATAAATATAGTCAACTGATCTTTAACAAAGAAGCAAAGGCAATACAATGGAACAAAGGTAGTCTTGTCAATAAACACTGCTAGGACAACTGCACATTTACATAAAAACAATCTAGGCACAGACTTTACATCATTTACAAAAATTAACTCAAAATGGATCATAGGACTAAATGTAAAGTGCACAACCATAAAACTACTTGAGGATAACAGAGGAGGGAACCTAGATGACCATGAGTATGGTGATGACTTTTTAGATACAATATCAAAGGCACAATCCATGAAAGAAAGAATTGATAATTTAGACTTCATTAAAATTAAAGACTTCTGCCTTGCAAAAGACAGTGTAAAGAGGGACTTGCCTGGTGGTGCAGTGGTTAAGAATCCACCTGCCGATGCAGGGGACATGGGTTCAACCTCTAGTCTGGGAAGATCCCACATGCCACGGAGCAACTAAGCCCGTGTGCCACAACTACTGAGCCTGTGCTCTAGAGCCCACGAGCCACAACTACTGAGCCCACACGCCACAGCTACTGGAGCCTGTGTGCCCTAGAGGCCACGCACTGCAACTACTGAGCCCAAGTGCTGCAACTACTGAAGCCCGTGCACCTAGATTCCGTGCTCCACAACAAGAGAAACCACTGCAGTGAGAAGCCCTTGCACCTCAACAAAGAGTAGACCCTGCTTGTTGCAACTAGAGAAAGCCCACATGCAGCAATGAAGACACAACACAACCAAAAAAAAAGACAATGTTAAGAGAATGACACAGACTGGGAGGGAGAAAATACTTGCAAAAGATACATCTGATAAAAGACTGTTATCCAAACTATACCAAGAACTTTAGGGACTTCCCTGGTGGTCCGCTGGTAAAGAATCCGCCTTCCAACGCAGGGCACACGGGTTTGGTTCCTGGTTGGGGAACTAAGATCCCACGTGCTGCGGGGCAACTAAGCCTGCGTGCCACAACTGTTGAGCTTGTGCGCCTCAACTAGAGAGCCTGTGTGCTGCAAAGTACAGAGCCCACACGCTCTGGAGCCTGTGTGCCACAACTAGAGAGAGAAAACCTGCACACCACAACTAGAGAGAAGCCTGAGTGTTGCAATGAAGAGACCGCACCGTAACAAAAGAAAAGATTCCGTATGCCTCAACAAAAATCCCATGTGCTGCAACTAAGACCTGATGCAGCCAAAAAAAATAAAAAATAAAAAAATAAGGAAAATAAATAAAAATAAAAAACCAAAAAAACCAAAATATAACAAGAACTCCTTAAACTCAACAATAAGAAAACAAACAACCTAATTAAAAAAAATTGGTCAAAGACCTTAATAGAAACCTCCCCAAAGAAGATATACAGATGAAAAATAAACATATGAAAAGATGCTCTACCTTACGTGTCATCAGGAAGATGCAAATTAACACAACAATGAAATATCACTACATACCTATTAAAATGGCCAAAGTCCAGAACACGGACACCACCAAATGCTCGTGAGGATGTGGAGCCACAGGAACTCTCTTTCTTTGCTCGTGGGTATGCAAAGTGGTACAGCCAGTTTGGAAGATGGTTTGGTGGTGGTTTACAAAACTAACATACTCTTACCATACTATCTAGCAATCATGCTCCTTATTAATTACTCAAAGGAGTTGAAAACTTATGTCCACACAAAAACCTGAACATGGATGTTCGTAGCAGCTGTATTCATAATTGTCAAAATTTGGACGCAACGAAGATGCCTTTCATTAGGTGAATGGACAAATAAACTGTAGTACATCCAGACCATTAGGCAATTATTCAGCACTAAAAAGTAGTGCACCAGCAAGCCATGAAAAGACATGGAGGAAAAGTAAATACTTATTACTAAGTCAAAGAAACCAATCTGAAAAGGCCACATATGGTATGATTCAAACATTATGGCATTCTGGAACAGGCAATAAAGACAATAAAAAGATCAATGGTTGTCAGGATTTAGCAGGGAGAATAGAGGAATAGGCAGAGCACAGAGGATTTTTAGGGCAGTGAAACTACTCTGTTTGATACTATAATGGTGGATACATGTCATTATACATTTGCCCAAACCAATAGAATGTACAATACAAAGAGTGAACTGTAATGTAAACTATGGATTTTGGCTGATAGTGGTGTCATTGTAGGTCCATCAGTTGTAACAAATGTACCACTTTGGTGAGGGGAAGTAGATAATGGAGGAGTCCACGCATGAGTGGGGGCCACTCAGTTTCTCTGAACCTAAAATTGCTTCAAATAATAAAATCTATTTAAAAAGTAAAAAAACAAAAAAACTTTTGTGCCTCAACAGACACTATAAAGAAGTCAAAAGATAATCCACAAAATGGAAGAAAATATTTGCAAATAATACATTTATTAAGGGACTTGTGTTCAGAATTTATAAAGAGCTCTTACAAATGAACAGCAAAAAGACAAATAACCCAATTTGCAGCACTATTTACAATAGCCAGGACATGGAAGCAACCTAAATGTCCATCAACAGATGAATGGATAAAGAAGATGTGGTACATATATACAATGGAATACTACTCAGCCATAAAAAGGAACATAATAATGCCATTTGCAGTGACATGGATGGACCTGTAGGTTGTCATACTGAGTGAAGTAAGTCAGACAGAGAAAGATAAATATCATATGATATCGCTTATATGTGGAATCTAAAAAAATGGTACAAATGAACTTATTTACAAGACAGAAATAGAGTCACAAATGTAGAAGACAAACTTATGGTTACCAAGGTGGAAGTGGGGGGGAGGGATAAACGGGGAGATTGGGACTGGCATGTACACACTACTATATATAAAATAGATCACTAATAAGGACCTACTGTATAGCACAGGGAACTCTACTCAATACTCTGTAATGACCTATATGGGAAAAGAATCTAAAAAAGAGTGGCTGTGTATATGTATATCTGCTTCACTTTGCTGTACAGCAGAAACTAACACAACATTGTAAATCAACTATACTCCAATACAAATTAATTAAAAAATTAAAAAATGAGCAAATGATTTGAGTAGACGTTTCTCCCCAGGAGATATACAGATGTCTAATAGGCACAGAAAAAATGCTTCAGATCATTAAGTCATTAGAGAAAAGATAACCAAAACCACAGATACCACTTCACACCCGCTAGGGTTGCTAAAACAAGAGAGAGAATAACAAATGTTGACAAGGATGTGGAGAAATTGGTACTTTCATGCATTGATGGTGTTCTCAGTGCAGTGAAAAGCTCAGAGATATCTTACCACTCTGGTTTTCAATTTCCTCTTTATTTTTGGCCCCCAGAGGTTTTGCTTACTTCTTTTGTGAGCTTAGATATTCCTTTAAAATAAGTAAGAAAAATGATCCATATTTCCAGATGTTTTGTAGTGGTGCGTTTTCTCAGGAAACATGAGCCACCAAATTGATTAGAAATGGAAGTTAGCAGTCTGTAAGAGATGCTACTTCACCAGTGGATATCTGTGATTCTCCATTTATGGATATCTGATAAAGATATCTAAATCTTCACTACAACAATATTTTGACCCCTTTTAATCTAGTTTTCTAAGTATAACATAAACTTGAATGAATTATTGGGTTTGAAAAAGAGCAGTTAAATATGAATAAAGCATAGTTTGGGATGAGAACTGTGACACTTTGCTGAAAAACTATATTAAATAAAATTATGTACACTATATTATAGATGGTGTACAGTGCTGCTGGTTTAATCCACCAATTTCTCCTCATCAAGGAACTGGTGAAAATCCTTCAGCAAGTATAACTAAGTGAATAGTCTGTATAAGCTCAGCCAGGGCTCCTCTTTCATTGTCCAAGGGTTGTTGACCCTTTCCTAAAGTCTCCCCCTCAGTTATGCTTCAGGCTGTTCTGTGCTGGGAGGTTGCTTCTTATATCAGGAGCCTTAAACTACCGGAAAATGCCCAGATGCTTTTTTGTACTTGTTGAAAGTTCTTCTTATAAACAATCTTGATCCATTGTATTTTTAAGGGGGTTGGCAGTCTGCACTCTGCTCTGTAAAATGTGGCTTGATGACTTGGTAATCTGGGAATACATGTCTCATGTAGTTGCCTATTGTCCACAAGGTGAGATCTCTGTCCAGGGTACCTCAAACACCTCATCTTTGATGGGTGAGACACTTTTTGTCAGAGGTCTGATCTAAAATTGCATTTTCTATTGGGAAGAATGAGGGCCATCCAGACCTTTGTTGTATAGAACTATGTAACATTTTCCTTATTCGCAGAGGCTCAGAGGACTATTGCACTAACCATTTTATTATCCTCACTGACTGGGCACACATAAACTCTCAGACTTTAGGTTCTTATGGCCCATTCAGGCTACAGGAGCCCAAATATTCATGCAGGAGGGAATTACAGTTGGATAATAAAATACAGTCTACAGTTCTTTCGGCGGATAGGGAGGGCTGACTGTAATAAGTTTTCTGTTGTTATCTTTGAGAAAATCAATTACCTTGTAGCTTATATTATACACATTGAACCTTAAAAAGCTCAGTGACCTGAACATCTTTGCCTCTAGACATGACAACAGAAGAAGGACTAAGTATTAGTCCTGGTATGACTTTAGCGACAATGTATTTCTCCTGTTATAGAGGGAGGATGGGAATGGAATTTACATTGCAACCAAAAGCAAAAAGAGCAATATTTAGTCTCAGTTAACAGACTTTCCTGAAGCCCTATTGTAACTTAAGTGCACTGGTGGCAGCTTTCTACTCATAAAAAATACTTGTTACAGAGCACATACCACTAAATGAACCAAAACGTACAAAGTGGGGTTTTCTGTTTAAATAAATAAGCACCATTTGACATCTGGTGAAAATATCTCCGTAGCACCCTTTGTTCTCTTTAGCTTACATTGATGAGGTTTTAAAGTTGAGAAACTGCCCTGTTGGGAAAGGAAGCACACGAAGAAACATGACTATTAGTTTTCCTTCGCTGCAAATGTCTGAAAATTTCACATGTAGAGTCTGTAGTTATTATGGGGTTTGGCGTGTGGGTGGCTGAAAATATGGTACTTGGCCTTTTGGTGCCAAACTTTCACGCAGCTTCAGCTGTCTGTATACAAAAGGCATGGCAGAATGTGTCGCTTTACTTTTAATATTTGGAATTGTTCGCCTTGCCAGTGGAATAGTGAATATGTGGATGGTACTGTTGATCTTGGAGCCTGCCAGTCTCATAGCATCTTAATTGATGAAGATGCTGTTAGGAACAGAGCGAGCATGTGGGTGGGGGACGGCTTAGTGAAAGTCTGCAAATTAGAAAATGCTGCCCTGGGCGCCATCTCCTCTCGAATCTTGTCCTTACCCTCCACACCCAATTTTCTAATTTTCCCTTTTCCTGCCTCAAATTAACATCTTTGATTTACCCTGGCCCCTGATCTTCCAGGGTAAGTAGAAATTAAATGAAACATTTCCAAGACTCCAAAATACGATTTTTCTGTTGAAATTTCTTAAAATTTTGTTAGGTTTTGGGAAATGGAAGAAATGATCTGGGACCCCCTCCCCACCCCGGAAAACTTCTGGATGACCTTCTCTGGAAGTTTGATATTGTAAAGGCCTTGGACTTGAAGGGAGCTGTAAGCTCTGGCCCACGATGATCATTGTTCTCTTTCTGACTGTCTGCATTTCTGTCTTCCTTCCTTAGCTTTCTGCTTCTTCTCATGAGTTTCTTCCAGCTCTACTCCCTGTCTCTGAGTTTCTATCTAGTCAAATGGAGAGCTCTTAAAGCCTTACTTCCCAGGGAAAGTGCGAAGAATCATGAAATGGATAGGCCATGTTACCTAGGGAATTCGGGAAAATCACATCTCTGGAGAATTTAAAAAATAGTGTCAATGGTGATGTGCCTGGGATGAATCCCTGCGTGATTCTCTCTTGAAGTGGCTGAGCCACGACCACTCGGGCTGTGGATACATCACATTCCTCACATCAAAGTTGATTTCTGTGTGTGGATTCCAGCCTAGGAAAGAGCAAGGGACATGGTGTCTTCTTCATTCTTGGTCATATTCATGAGCCTTCCTTCCCCCCCATGAAGAATGCCCTTGCTGCTTTTGCAGACTTTTTCTGGCATGGGTTTGATATATTGATTTCGAGGAAGGAGTATTTAGTTCTGTGAAATAAAGGGCTTCTATAGTTTCCATCAACATTTGTACAGCATATTTATTGACTATGTCCTATGCAATTGCCTGTCAGGCACTGGGGTTGTGACTGGTGATGCAGCCAAAAAAAAAAAAAAAAAAAAAAAAAAAAAAGACAAGACACTCTTTTCCTGTGCGATGCTCACTGTCTGGGCAGGGGGCAAAAGACCAACTACATATTTTAGTGGTTTTTTTTTTTTTTGTCTCTTGTTCTGTTTTGGTTTTTGGTTTTTGGCCGCACCGTGAGGCATGCGTGATCTTAATTCCCCAACCAGGGATCGAACCTGTGCCCCCTGCATTGGGAGTGTGGAGTCTTAACCACTGGACCTCCAGGGAAGTCCCAAGACCAACTATATAATTTGTGAGTCTGCACAGTTTGTGAGGTACAGCATGAAGATTTTGGGTCTCCTTGTTTAAAAGTTATTTAGAAATTCAATATTTGACAGCAGGGCACGAAACCAAGTGTCCTTTTGAGCCTGGGGCTCTGTGAGAGTTCACAGGGAGGACACCCATGGAAGGCTGGGTGTGGGAGAGAGAGATGATGATGTAAGTAAGTAGAAGGCTGGGGGAAAGGGCCCAGGAGAGCTCTGGACAGTCTCTTGACTGCACTGAGGAGACAGTGGTTTCCCCCGACGCAAGGAGTGAGAAGGCAGCCTTGCCTCTCAGAGATTTCCTGCCTCATCTCACTGTCACTGATGGACTTCAGAAAAACCTATTTCTCACTTACTATCTCCCTTCCATACAATAACCAACAGCTTTAGCTTTGTCTTGCCAGAATGAGTATATTTTAATAAGAAACTCCTTCTTTGTTCTGCCAAAAAAAAAAAGATAGAAGTCATTGTAGTACAAAAACTAACACACAGCAATAAAATAATATTTCTAAAAAGTCAGTGAGGAAAATAAAGCAAAGCTAATGGAAGGGTAGGAAGAATAAATGAAGACAGTAATGAGGTAAGTATACAATATACATGCATTGAGATCCTTTACATTTGCTAGAGACTGGCTGCAAATTCAGATTTTTATTGTGGCAAAATATACACAACATAAAATTTACCATTTTAACTATTTTTTTTTTTTTTTTTTTTTCTGGCCACATTGCAACTTGTGGGATCTTAGTTTCCTGACCAGGGATCGAACCCACGCTCTCAGCAGTGAAGGTGCTGAGTCCTAACCACTGGACCGCCAGGAAATTCCCTCATTTTAACTCTTTTTAAGTGTATAATTCAGTGGCACTAAGTGCATTTACATTACTGTGTAACCATCATACCATCCATCTCCAGAACTTTTTCATCATCCCAAACGGAAACTCTGTGTCCATTAAACAATAACTCCTCATTTCCCCATCTCCCCAGCCCTTGGTAACTGCTTTCTATCTCTATAAATCTGACTATTTCAGATACCTCAGAAAAGTGGAATCATAAAGTATTCGTGTCTTACTTGGACTGGCTTATTTCACTTAGCATGATGTCTTCACTTTTCATCCACATTGCAGTGTGTATCAGGATTCCCTTCCTTTTTAAGGCTAATGTTCCATTATATGTATAGACCACAGTTTGTTTACCTGTGCTTCTACCTCTTGGCTGTGGTGCATAGTGATGCTATGAACATGGGTGTACAAGTATCTGTTTGAATCCCTGCTTTCCATTCTTTTGGGTGCATACCCAGAAATGGGATTGCTGGATCATATGGTAGTTCTATGTTTAATTTTTTGAGAACATTAGATTTAGTTTGGAGGCTTCTAGGGGCCACATCTCAAGGTAGGAGACATACTAGATTACATGATTCACAGTGCCTCCAGAGTAAATATGGATCAGTTGTTTGTGAGAGTAGAAAAACCTTTCTTTCTCCCTCGGCCCCATGTTAAGAAGGTACCCTGAGTGCGGTGAGCGACACGACCTACCACGGCGTCAGAGTGAAGATGAAGACGGCATCGCGTTTCCGGCGTGCTCATGGCACAAGCCCAGAGCACAGGGTGAGGAACGCAGACCACGTGGTCCAGGCTCGGAGTGGGGCTGCGTCCTCTTAGGATGCAAATTCCAAAGAAGAAAATGGTAAGCAGGGGAGAGAGAAATTAAGAAACAAAATCTAGGTGAGAAGGGAGGAAGCATTCACAGCACTTTGCAATTTAGAAAGGAACATTCTTTTCCAGGATAAACTGTTTTTTTTATTACTCTCTGTAGCCAACCGTATTGCTGAGTAACCACTGCTTTCACAAACTTCAAGTAGGCCATTCAGGCTGCCTTACCGCTGCTTAATGTCCTGTTCTGAGCCTGCTCTTCCTGCAGTGCCTGCCTAGTGTTTTGTTTGTATTAGAAATTCACCTTGCCTGGTCTACTGAGGGGAAGGAAAAAGGAAATTAGACCCTGGAGCTTGGCAAGCCCATAAAATGGCAGAGATTCCTGAAGAAGCCTCCGCTGAACCCCAAGGCCCCGGCTGCCTGCGCGGTAATGAAATGCATGAGTACAGGAGCTAATAATAATTGCAGCAGCGGCTCGTTACAGCTCCCGGATGATTTGGTGCTGTCAGGAGTGTGCTGTCCTCTGACATCCCAGGAGGCAAAGGGCGTCGGTGACTGCAGGCCCTGATTGGGGCAGTGAAATATTGCTGGCAAAAATTAAAAGGTCCCTGTGTCAAAATAATTCATGATATGCATATCTTCCATTCTGATGAAACGGCTGATATCCAGATTAGCAAGATAATAAAACTGATCAGGCTACAGTTAAACAATTTAAGCTGGAGAGCTGTTCATTTTGTAGGTGTCACTTGTCAGATCAAGGGGTCGAAGCAGAATGAAAGGCTCTCCCTGGTAACCTTCCAGTGATGTGGATCTGGAGTGTTCTTCGTGATCTGTCCAGAGTTCTCATCACCGGGCTGCCGAGCAGCATTACTGCGGCAGGCTGTATCCTGACATTCAAATCCCCGGAATGACAGGTTATTAGGAGCGGAGAACTGGCTCTACATACATTAAGCCCCGTATCTCTGACCTGTAATGTGAACCGATAGTGATATTGTAATTGAGTGAGTCTGCAAAAAGAGGAGGGGGGAGTATTTATTAAAACATCGGGAGAGAAAGGATAGCATTTATATTTCCGATGATTTGTGGGTTTGTAAAAGAAGCTTTTGGGTGATGATTTATTTTTCGTTTCTAAAAGGCTGTGTGGTGTGCCTAGTGTTTATTTGGTGTAGCAGTTACTTAACGAAGATAGCGCAAGCTCTCTCAGCCTCCTCTTCACATGCTGAGCAAGCGCAGATCAAAAGCGATTTGTTCTGTTAAAGGCAGTAGCTTTAAAATGAATAAAATGGGCCCAAGTACATTCTGAGGCTGGGCTGCCACTCGGGATATTGGCCCCGTAGCTCTGGTGACACGCCCTGCCCCTCCTGGGCCTGGGCTCTGTCTCCTCTGTGTACCAAGGGGGCTCGGGAGGGGGCATCTATCGTTGGTGTCAGCGAGTCCGCTGTGGGGCGCTGTCGTGTGCAGAGTGACGAATTTAATGTGCATTAATGGCGTCTCAGTTGCTTCCTTTCCGGTTTCTCCTGAAGTATCCTCGTCTAAGGGAGTCAGGCAGGCGGATCACTGAATCGGAGGGTAGATGTGGACTCCCTCAAACAGCCTGATTCTTTGGTGACCGTAAAGAAACTCAGCGTGCTGTGTGTGGATGTGTTTGTGTGTGCACCCCTGTGCGTACAGGTGCACACATGTGTGGTGAATGTGAATGCACACACATTTGGGATTGCTAACTGATTTCATAGGGTAAGGATTGCCCAGAGACAGTTCTAGTAGAATGTGCACTGTACCAGGCATCAGGAAATTGAGATTCTGGGATGAATTTCAGCAGTGACACACTAAGTGGCCTTGGGCCAGTTAACTGGCATCTCCATCTGTAAAATGGCAATAATGGTTGTCATGGTGCTGTGGTCGGGAGAGATGACATAACGGGCACAAGAGCCATTATAAACTACAATGTGAACATAAAATATTGTCATTAACCGTAAGAATAGGGCTGATGCATGTTTAGCCCCATGCAAATGTAAGGGCTTATTATATCTATGTTTATTGGATACTATCAGAGGAACCCTCACTCAGATTCTTCAGTATTTGAGGTATGTTTTATAAAACTACCCCAAATGAAACATGGTACCTTTAAACATTTTGAGAACAGTTATCTTCAGTCTCTGTTTAGTTCTCACTATTACAGTAGTCACCTATTTTTCATTTTATAAAAATTATTTGGCAAAAGCTGTATGTGCAGAAGAAGCATCTCAGCCTTCAGTACCACTCTTCTCATCTTATAGATGTTGGTGTAACAAGGGCGTTCGTAAATAGCAGTAGTGAGTTAGCAATGAGAGAGAGTAGACACAAGGATGATCCAAGGTTTTTGGCTTCAGAAACTGGGTCAATGATGGTGACATTTTTAGCAATAATGAAGGCTGGGAGAGGGACAGTTCCTGCGTATAAAAATTAAGAATTCTGTTTAGGACATACTACATTTGAAATGCTTATTATGTTATATATATATTTTTAAATTTATTTTATTTTTTAATTGGAGTATAGTTGCTTTACAATATTGTGTTAGTTTATACTGTACAGCAAAGTGAATCAGCTATACGTATACGTATATCCCCTCTTTTTTGGATTTCCTTTTCGTTTAGTCACCACAGAGCACTGAGTAGAGTTCCCTGTGCTATACAGTAGGTTCTCATTAGTTATTTATTTTATACGTAGTATCAATAGTGTATATCTGTCAATCCCAGTCTCCCAATTCATCCCCGCCCCCACTTTCCCCCTTGGTATCCATACATTTGTTCTCTATGTCTGTGTCTCTATTTCTGTTTTGTAAATAAGACCGTCTATACCAATTTTTTCAGATACCCCATGTATGCGTTAATATACGATATATGTTTTTCTCTTTCTGACTTATTTCACTCTGTATGACAGACTCTAGGTCCATCCACATCTCCACAAATGACCCAATTTCATTCCTTTTTATGGCTGAGTAATATTCCATTGTGCATATGTACC